>NC_056543.1:20214041-20514041 GCF_910596095.1 Thunnus maccoyii | reverse complement strand
TTAAAAAGGCTCTTGAGTTTTATTTATTTGATTTAAAATAATTCCAGCCAAAGGTTCAGCAGAGAGGAAGAGGCTGTATTGAAAGCCTGAATAGACTTTTCGTTGCCCTTGGCTTGTGACTGCATGGCTTGTGACTGATGAACAATGTCGTCCTTTCATTCATTGTTTGTTTTCAGGGATGTATGGTGGGCACATAAGCACACATACACCCCTTGTCTGTCTTCAATCATCATACACACATAAAACATATACGTGAGACAAAGTCAATCTGTCCTCATGTCAGAGTTAGTTGGTTGTCTTGGGTGAAGGGTCTCGCAGATATCCCTCTTCCTGCGTTTGTTAGGCTGCTCTTTCTCCACGACAGCACACAGGGATGCTGTAACTCCACAGTGGTGACAAGGGTGAAAATACGGCATTAAGAGTTCATATTTCCTCCCTCTCTCTCCACATCTTGATAAACTTGTTCGTAGGGTGGAGGAGGAACCGACAGGTCCACTGCATGCGTTTTGTTTGTTTTCATTTTGTTAAACCATCAGTTACTGATTCTGTACAAACAAACGTCTAATGATATGAAAACTTTTGGAATAAAAACATTGACATTGGATTTTAACTGATGCATGACTAATACTGGATCGTTGAGGCCAATTGGCCTTTTTCACAGTAGAGTTTAAGATTTTAACTTGTCATAGTATAGAAAAAGCACAGGTTTTACTAATAACATTAAAGGGGACATATTATGCGCATTTCCAGGTCTTTATTTTTATTCTGGGGCTCTACATGAATATCTTTGCATGATTTGCGTTTCAAAAAACTCCTTATTCATCTTATATTGGCTCTTTGTACAGGCCCTCAGTTCAGTCTGAAACAGGCTGTTTTAGCTCCTATCTCTTTAAGACCCCCCTCCTGATGAGCCCACTCTGTTCTGATTGGCCAGCTCTTTGACGCTGCCCCTCGACAGACTTCCAGCTGCTCTGGTTTTTACTCAAACCGTCAACTTCTCAAATATATTCATACGTGCACCTCAAAGAGGTGCTTTGAGCTAGATGCTAACATTAGCAGGCTCACAATGACAATGTTAACATGCTGATATTTAGTAGGTATAATGTTAACCATGTTCACCATCTTATTTAGTGTGTCAGCTTGCTTACATTTGCTAATTAGCACTAAACACAAAAGTACAGCGGCAACTGTTGGGAATGTCATGAGTTTGTTTATAGTCATAAATCAAAGTGGACAACCAGAAATTTTGACCTGATGATGTGCTAGATTAGCAGCATTAACAGCCATGCTTGAAATTATTTTTTTAATTCCATTATCTCGAGATCACAAGTTAATTATCTGGTGATATCGAGATAACAAAGCTTGTTTTCTTGGGAACTCAAAAATGAGTGTCTGGTTCCTTTGATCACACCTGACTTCAGCCTTAAAGATCATGACTGTCGGGGAAGATTCATCCCTAATTCATTAAAGAGTTTATAAAAGTAGTAAGGGCTTACTAAAACAACAAATGACTAATTATCTCCACATATATTTGTACATCCACGCACTGAGACAGTTTTTGGTAAATAATCGATCGAATAAAATATGACAGAAATCATCAAACAGATTTTACATATATTTTGCCTATTTCATGATTTTTTGTCCAGAATCATTACATATAAAAGTAATGTCAAAGTTGCCCAGCAGATGTCGCCATTTTGACTGTATCAAATGCTTTGAAACAGTGAACCATTTTCAACACAATTGCTTCATTTGATTCACTGCTTCAGAAAACTCAGTTTCTCCTATCACTAATGTTGGCACAGCACTCCTGATCTCTGATAACAGTATAAGTAATAAGAGGAAATTACCTTCTGATTTCACATGATAACAGATTGATTATCTTGTTATCTCGAGACAACAAAGCTTGTTTTCCCGAGATAACGAAATAATTAACTTGTGATCTCGAGATAAGGGAGTTAAAAAAGTAATTGCAGGCAAGAACATTCTTGGCTTCCGTACTAGATCAAAAATCAGACAATCACCAAAGTTATTACAATTCAGTCTGTGGGAAACATGAATGTCTACCAAAGTTCATGGCAATCCATTTAGTAGATGTTGAGATATTGACATCCATCGAGCCATGGCTAAAAATAAACTTGTCAATGCTGGGCAAACTATGTAATGGCCAGTCTGTACTGTACATTGTTAATTATCAGCCTACATATATCTATATAGGCCTATATCAGCTGCAATGAACCTATAATACTGGCCATTCCAATGTATCAGTCACTCTCTAATTTTAGCATGAGTGTGCTTTATTTCATGTTTCAATTCACTGACTTAAAACAAGACAATGTAACATTTGATTTAAGAAATAACATAATCTTCTTATTACAAATAAAAATCCAAATCCATAAGCAGTAAAACATTCTTGATCAGTTCAATACATTCAGGGATTTTGCTGCTACACTCTTCCTAGTATGACCAATAGCTTATGGTGGCTAATGTAAGCTAATGATAGCAAACTTTAGATAGATATTTATGTGTAACTGACTTTATAACTCTCTTCTGGTTTATCAGGTCACAGATAAACTTTTCAATGGTTTCATCACAAAGATAAAACAAGAAATAAAGACACTACCTCACCAGGAGACATGTTTGTTGTTTCCTGCTTGTGGTCCACTGGCTCTCCGTCAGGTCGTATAATGAGGTATTTAAATTGAGCTACTCAAGAGAGTTTTGTTAAGTGAGGTGAAATTGAATGTGCCATTATCTTACAACTGACTCCCGTAGCCACAGTGGCAGCTATTTCAGCAAAGTCTCTCTTTAAAGAACTTGTTACCTTTCTTTTAAATATCCAAAACATTCTCAAGCAGACACACACACAGTGCTGATGGAAAGCAGGAATAAACAAGGAGCAAACATGGAAACTATCATCCTTGATACACATATTAATGCATGTGTGACCCATATAAACATCAATAACCTATTCATAATCAATTCCTCCTGTCTGGGACAGCTTTTCAGTCAGCAGCGAGGTCAGCAATCAGCTGGTAAGAATAGCATCAGTCCAAATCTGTAGACTCAAAAAGTGTTGGAGTCTTGAATGACAGGAGTTTAAAATACACCCCACGTCTGCCATGTCAGCTTCTCGCAATCCCTCAGCTGTTTACACAAAGCTTTGTCACCCTAAAATGAGCAAACACGGCGACTAATCATTTACTGCCCGTGACCATGTGTTTTCGTCTCTGGGCTGACTTGTCAACAAAGCAACGCTGGTTTAATAATAACCTGGCTCTCAATAGTGAAGATGTTGATGAGATAGGAGTGAGGATTGATGATGTTCTTGTACATCCTTTTACAGTGAGACCAAAGAGAGATGAACACACTCGTATAGTTTGCGTTACATGGACATGCACTTGAAAAATTTTCTCAGTAGAAAACTGTCCATCAGTTCATTACAATAAACATGAGCACTGTAGTTTATTTTGAGTCAATCCAAAGAACTCTGTCTGTGTGCCATAAATACTTACTAACACAGCAAATATGTAGTAATCCACAGCTAAAAATAGTCCCCAACAGTTGCACTATTCACTCATGTTTGAGTATCATTTGCTAAAAACTACAGTGCCCATCTGTTTTTGGGGATTGCCTACCTTTTTAAAAAAAATTAAACTACACAGGTGCCACACACAGGATGAGGAATTCAGAATATATTATGAGATGTATGCATTGTTGGCTTTTATTTACAATAAGTGAAATATAGAATAACACCTGCCTTACTCATCAAGAAGATGTCTCCAATGAATAGCTATGTCTATTTAGTGTATAGTTGTATTTGGTACTAAATTGATTTTGTTCTGGATGCTTTTTAGTGGTCAAATTGTCTGTTGGAAATGTTTTATTGATGGTTTAATACTAAAGCAATAATTACTTATTAATTAACCATTCATAAAGCCACTATAGTTACTACTTATAATGCCTGTATAAAGTATGCCTTGGCATATAATTTCTTTCCATCAAACCAAAGACAAAAACAGAGGAAAACTGGGACTGAAGCCTCTACAGAAAACTGACGAAGAAAACAGGATGTTTTTCACCGATGACCAGTAGTCGCCTGTTGATGCAAAGTACAGTAAATGGGTTTGAATGACAGAATGTCTGCCACAACAACATACCAGTGCTCTGGATCACTCCTGTTAGAAAGGTTTGTGCTGATGTGTAGCAGAGAGTAACAGTCAATGCATGAATGTACTGTATATGTTAGCCTGAACTAAAACAACTTTCTCTTTTCAACCTTTTTTCTCTGGAGTTTGATGCTACATTTTATTGTTGTATACTCTGGCCTTAGCCCAGGCAGCCACCAGTGGATTCAGGGATGAGTTAGCATGTATACAAGGTTGTGCTGGCCATTCAGGAACATGTGTCCATCAAGCCTGGCTTCCCTCGGACGCGAGTGAGGCAGGGCTGAAATGGGTTTGTGTCACAAGCTGTATAGCAGGCAGGGGTCAGGCTGGTGGGCGAGTGGAGAGGGTTTACACTAATGCATCCTGGCAGTGTGGGCTTTTTCCATCAAACACTCAAGTACACATACACTATATTTACACACAGGGACACACACAAACGCATGCAGTTGTTGTCTCTTGCTCTTGATCTCCCTGTCTCACACACAGTCAGACCTCATCCTGGCACTACCGAAAAGCTGTAAGTGATGAGATTAAGTGAGGTCGTGGAACATACATCACTTCTTTGTTGCAAATCATTTCGTACTGTTACACTGCGTGAATGTTGTTCCACTTCTTAATCCATCCTGATGAGCAGCACAATGGAAACGTCAGAGTAGCCTTTAAACTGAGGAAGGCTTCGTAATTAGGAATTAGCAACAGTTTTTCCATCCCTTCAAACACTCCATTTAGCGGTGTCACTGGACTGACTGAGGCCTGAGGGGATGTTAGGTGCTCCATGGGCTTCTGTTTAAGGAACCTCGCTGTTAAAGGAATCACAGGCAATTCTTACTGACGGGCGGCAACCTTTTCAAAATGCATAAAAGAGAAAAGGTGTTTTAGTCTTAGTATAAGTATAGCATGTGTTAACCTGAAGCACTCCTCACAAAGAGGCTTTACATGGGAAAAAAAAAGTTGTGTCTTATCTTATGAGAGCATGAGAGGACAAAATTAATACAAGCACAACAGATAAATAGATATAATGTTTGGGGAGGGATACAGTGCAGATGAGATTGCAGGGTCACAGCTCCTGGCCAGAGGTCTAGAGTTTGTCATGAGATCTTTATCACTGCTATTTATACATGCAAAAACATTTTTTCTGCTCCATGGTCAAAGGCACAGTTGTTGAAGGGGTGAATTTAGGCATTCAGATCACTGATTAGGCCATGACACTGGCAGGATGAAGAAAATTGAGTGTATGAAGAAAAGCAAGAATGGTAGGTTTCTTTGATTGCATTAGAGTAACAATTCACTGAAATGACCGACGGAAATGACTCTTTAAGAAGATTGATACCACTCTCATATCTGTCTGCTAAAATATACAGCTATAGCCAGCAGCTGGTTAGCTTAGCAAAAAGACTGGAAACAGAGGGATACAGCTAGCCTGACACTGTCCAAAGGTAACAAAATCTGACCAGACCAGAACCTCTAAAACTCACTAATTAACAAGTTAAATCTTGTTTGTTTAATCTGTACAAAAAGCAAAGTGTAAAAACAACACTTTGCGGTTTTGCAGCGGGTTATGTGCCAGGCTATTTCTTGGCCGTACACAGTAACTTCCTGTTTCCAGTCTTTGTGCTAAGCTAAGCTAATCGGCTGTTGGCTGACATACGTTCTCCTAATCTAACTCTCAGCAAGAAAGCAAATAAGTGTATTTGAAGGAAATCCAGAGAGCGAATTTCACACACCTTAAGGAAAAGAGAGACGTGACATGCGTCAAGTCAAAGAATTATGAGAACGGAAATAGGAATAAAGTCACATCTGTTAGTAAAAGCACATAAGAATAGTCTGTATATGCGTGCCAGTATGTGTGTGCCCTCACTACATAATTACAACCATATGAATGCCTTTGAATGCACGCGGGCCCTTCAGCAAGGAGGAATCAAACCTAAAAGATTCTCATTATATAATGTGGCCTGAATCTGCAGGCAGCCTGCAGAGCAGAGAGAACATCCAGGGCTGAAACACCGCATATGGCAGAACAGGAAAAGAGGAGGACGGACAGACGAAGAGAGGAGCAGGATGAGTGACTTTTTGATAGCATCCCAAACTTCAGCAAGTAGTTTTAGTTCAGCACGAGCTTTTAGAGGAGGAGTGAGACCAGAGGGAAGAAAACATGAATGAATTAGGTACAGTATTTCCATCAAAGTCTTGAAGGTAGAACCTGACTGCTACAATCTGATTTTCAGAGATTTATTCCATTCATCATATTCAGCTTCTCTTTGCTTGAACTAATATAAGCATATAATCAACTCTTTTGAAAAAACAAAAAAAGAATACAGAAAGAAAGAGAATGAAATTACTGTTGAATGGTTGAATTAAATAGATTACAAACTTTCTTTTTAATCTCACACTGTATAAATTTCACCATGCCTGGCACTGCACACACTGCAGACAACAGAGCTGTAAACTTAAAGGAACACACAATAAATAAGAGCACTCTGGAAGTTTACTCTGAGCGGAATTGCCATTGATCCCAGAAAACAATTCCACTTCCCCTCCTCTTGCCGAAGAATGCTTCCCAGCAAAAAATAGAGCACCAGGGATGTAAGAAGAAAGGGGGGAGCGGGGGAGAGGGGGGGGGAAGAGGAGGAGATGGAAGAGGAGGAGGAGAGAAAAAAGGGAGGGTTATGAGGGGGGGGGGACACTCTCTCGTGATGCCCCTGTTTTTCTTCTCATGCCCTATGTGCGGACTAACAGTTTGGTGTTGGGACGACACTAAGCTCAGACTCTGTCCTCAAGAGCTGGCTCATGTTCATGTTCAAAGAAGAAGAAAAGGGTTGTCCCACCATCGCACTGAGCCCGTGGTAGCCGCTCATCTCTGCATCATCACCTGTCATTTGACGTGAAAGGAAGACTTGTCTCACCAGGGCACAGATAAGGAGCCTCTACTTCATCAGAAACAGCCTTCCAGACAAACAATCTGACAGCAGAACAGTAGGTAAGCCACCAAATGAACTGTAACAGGTTGTTATCAATTCTTATTCAGGTGAAAGACTAAAAGGATGTAGACATTCTGGTAAATCTTGTGAGCATCAAGTAGTGGCCTCAGGCCCACAGTCAGAGCAGATAGTCTATGAGGAAGAGATGAAAACTTGAAGAGCATGGACAATGACGTGAGAGGCCTGGTGTGTGTTAGTGTTTCTGTCGTCCCGGGCAGGTACAATTGTTTCCTTTCTCTCTGCTCATAAAAGACAGTGCAGTCAGTTCACCATACAACACAGAGCCACCAGCAATGTACGCTGTATGAAGACTTTGAGGAATTGTTATATTGTGGTGTCCAAGGGGCATAAGGTCAATCTTAATCACACATTTCCGTCCACAGTTTCTTTTCTCCACACAAATAAATACTGAAAATACATGAGTTAGAGCAGGTGCTATTTTCCTCTTAAGAGAAAGCAGTGCTCCAAATTTCACACACAAGACACAACTACTGTTTTTGCTTTGATGAGGTGTTTTAAATATTAAAGGACAGGTTCACAACTCCTCAAGTCTGTCTTAAAACAACAGGTGCCCATATGAACAGTGAAAGAGGTTTTTCTCACTGTAATCATTCCTCCTGTTCATACTGGCTATTAAAAGATCCCCTTCAAATGTGCTTTCAATGTAAATGATGGGGCCAAAATTATCTGAAGCTTATATGAGGCTTCAGCAGTCTGAGTGAGTCACATCAAGTGGATATCTCCCACATTTACAGTCTTTTTAAGCTTTTAGTAATCAAATTCCTTCTTTGTGTTTCCTCAAACAGTGTTTCCCTAGTGATCTGCGGTGGAAGTACAGTAATAAAAAGAGGGACTTTGGCACTAAAAAGATTGTAGCAATGAAAGATATCTACTTGATTTGATTCATTTGGACAGCTGAAACTTCATATTAGCTTCAGATAAACTTTTAAATACATTTATGCACAGAAGTAGACCTGTGGATTTTGGTCCCCATCACTTACATTGTAAGTGTGTTGTGAAGAGATCTTCTAATGGGCATTAACAAAAATCTATCAACATATCAACCAAATTGCATATGAAAGCCAGAAGACAGATGATTTTTTTAACAAGCTAAATGAAAATGAACACTCATTCTAATGAGGTGCTGGTTCATATCTCAGACAAAGAAGGGGGAAGCTGTGCATATATATATACGCATATAAAGCAAGATGTTAGATAATGTTGATGTTAGATATATCTAAGAAGAAATTGCTATCACTCAAATGAGTCAATTAACAGCAGCAAATCTGTTTACACACATCCTAATACAAAGCAGGATCAAGTTATTTAAGTTATCAAGTTCAATCAAGTTATCGGTGTTTGACACTGAAGACACATCTAAACTGAAAAATAACCACCATTGTCACCTTAGAGTGAATCCCAACATACAGCAAAGTTATAGAAATTACTTTATATTTCATTGGCATAAAATAAGAAAACACAGCAAACGATAAAAGGTAGACAGACAGGCTCACTAATCCAATGATACTGGGATGGATTTAAGTCACTGACTTTGAAGGTAGACTTCAAAGTAACAACAAAAGAAACGAAAAACATGAAAACAAGCCAAACATTTTATCTGACATCGCCTTAAAACAGCAGCTAACCAGGAATTTCAATCAGGAATCTGTTTGTCAGTATTTTCCTCCATGAAACACCTTGCAGCTGTTTGGCTTGAGGGTTCCAGTGTACTGCCATATGCAGCCAAACAATAGATCATAACAGGGCTGTGGGTCTGTGTACAGTAGTGGGCAGATGAAGAGCCAGACAGCCATGTAAGGTAGCAGGCAGCACATCGGCCCTCTGGCTTTTGCTGGTGTGACTGATATATGGCAGCCTAGATCTATGCTGGCCTGTAACTGGTGGCAACAGGTGACTCATTTGAGTGGGAAATACTCTCCCACTCCTCCCGCATCAGATCCTCTTAGTAGGTTACACTATCCCTAACTCACCCCTTCTTCCAAGCAAATACAGCTAAACTTAAACATGCTCATCCTTGATCATAATCCCGGCACTCGTGGGAGAGATACACACACACCACCCCTGCGGCCCTGCACCTAAACAGCTGCTGCAGTGCATACTGGGATTGACTCTCAGCACGTGTTAAAGTTCAAGTTCAAAAGCCACACTTCATATATAACGTATGTCTTTGAAGCTTGAACTTTGACACATGTGCGAGAAGATATTCTAATAAAACAACTAACCTCATGTCGTTCCATTAATTGCTCCGTAATACCTCAGTAAACTCATACGTAAACCAGCTTAAATCACCCAGTTATTAAAATAACCATCAATGAGCTGGATAACTGTGTATGTGTGGCATGCTGTATGCAGGTCTGTTAATTCCAGTTGAGACCTATGAAACTTGTGTTTAAATGTATCAGCACGGGGCAGTTGGTCTGACATTTTCCTCGTGCTCCGCTGCGGCTGTTCCTCTGAAACATTGCTGAGCTGTCACAACACCGCGCCTGCAAAGTGAACTGTTACTGGCAAAGATATTTTGGTTATAGCGCTCCCGGCCGCAGCTTTTTGCTTAGGGGTTATTTCATATCAGTTGCAATATAAAGCCGGTCTACCTCAGTCACTGGGGAGCATAAAAGTCAGACAACCATACAACCAGCATACAAGAAACAACATGTACAAAGTCAGAAAACTAATAATCAAGTGACAAATAGAATGAATTAAAACATCAGAAAAAAAGAGAGAGAGAGAGAATAAAAGAGTTTAGCACCTGAAACTAGTTCTGCCAGGATTAGTGTGTACATATGGGATATGTGAAGTTACTGTAAGTAGTTATTGGATTGTGTACTGTACAACATTTAAATGAGAGAAGAGATGCAAGGCAGTTTAAAGACTTAAAGAGTAGAGCTTTATAAATATGACATTAAGCATGATGCACTGTGATAGACTGGACCTTTGTGTTTTTCCAGAGATTTAACCACTCACTAAAAGACCTTTAGGTTCAGGTTAAAAGCAATAAGATGAATCAAAAAATATACCAGTAATGTATAATCATTGTCACTACTTACTATTGGGTTGGCAAAACATCAATAGATTCCTTTTTTTAGTCTTTTTAGTACAGTTGTATAAGCATTGAGTCCTTCTTTTGAAAGGAAAATTCAGCAGGGATGTAGTAAGCCTTAATAACATCAGCAGGTATCACACTTTTGTCACAATAGCAATGATTAAAAAAAAAACACTCCTCAACACTAGTGATGTAGAAACGTATAAACAAACAGCAATGTAGTTATCTAAAATATAGCAATTCAGCCCAAATATGAGATTTTTCCGATCTAGAACCAATAACAGGGCCATGTATATATAAAGGTACCCTACACTAGTATCTCCTGAGGCTCACAAACCAACTTTGTCTCTCCACAGTATTTTTAGAATCTAACTCCAGTGTAAGTCTGGGCAGCCAGATTTGTCCCTCTAGAACATGTCAAATAATGTAGAGTTTTTCCATGAAATAAATGACTTTTTCTAACTGTGTTTTACTTTCCAATGAAAACGATACATTAGCTTGTCATGTAATTTGGTTTTAAGCATGCGTGTTGAGATCCTATGTAATGATTGTTGAAAACTTTTGCTTTACCTCCAGAAAATCCTCTCAGACGCATGTAATAACACAATGTACTTAATACACAACACCGTGTAAATACTTTTCCTTCCGCTGATGTTAATTTAAACATGCCTTGCTAAAAGGAATCAGGCCAAGAAAATGTATACCCATGATCTAATTGCCGGCATGTTTATGAGGACAGTGCAGATCAAGCAGTGTATCCTGGTACTCTATGAGGATCCGGAGTCTGTCAAACATGGCTTAGCGCTGAAAGGTGCAGAACATTGGAGGAATGTTTAAATCAACCCTGCCCCCTGTTGTTCCTGGCCAGTGGATACACTGCAGACTAATTTTGGGAGACAATGGAAAAAGGTTGGCAGAGAGCTGGGAAAGAGTTCAGAAGCTCAACCGCAAGAATAGAAACTTAAGTTTAATTATCAGCAGGTTTTTACCTGTTTTGAACATGTTTCTGAGGGTTAAAAACAAAAGGCTTCCACAGTATCTGTGTTATGACACAACCAGAAATTACATGCAATAAAAATATGGCTTGATGGTCCTATAAAACATTACAAGGGGGATTTCTTCATCCTGAGTCTCTACCACTGAGTCACTGCCCTCTAAGGCAACACTGGGCCTGATCCAATACATCAGATGATTTATTGCATTTATTCCTGATAGTCTGTTAGTTCTGCTCTGCTCTGCAGCAAGTCACTGTAGCAGCCACCACTTCTCAAAGCAATGCAGTTTAATAGCTGCTCTTTCTCTCTTCACCTCTCTGAGCTGCCTGGCTGCTATCAAATCCTGCTCAGAGTGGATCCAAATACAGCCACGTGCAGTTAGTCCAGTTCTAGTTTGAGTTTGACACTGAAGTGGTTAAATGACTGTAGTTCCTGGCTACAGATCATACAGAGTCCATTTTCTCTCTTAGTTTATCATAATAACTCTCCAACACTTATCCTAGGCTTTGTTTCCATATAACAAACACTCTTCCTCTGTGCTGCACACACACATGCACGGAGAGACACTTCAGAGACTTCAGAGATTTGGTCATCCTCAACGCTTTGGTCATCGTCAAAGAGAAATAACTCAGGGGTGCGCATACCTTGTTTGCGCAGTTCACTGTTCTGAATACCTCATAACAAGATTGTCCATTACTTCTCCATTACTCTGCCACAGAGATTATAAACAAATATGACAGCCATGATAATCCACAGGCGAACCAGGCAGCTCAGCAAAGGGCACAATGTATCACATTAAATCCCTGGTTATTGCCAGGCTTCCAGAGAGCTGCACGTATGATTGACAACCAACAGCACATGGTGCTTTTAGGCAAGTCCACTGGAATGACTCTGCTCTGTTGTTACTTCCCTCCCACTCCCATTTAATACCTTGCTCCTTTTGTCCTTCGGAAATCATATTGTTTGAGATTGCTTCCTCTGAGAACAGGAAGAGGTAGTTGAGGGAAGGAGACAGAGACTGTGGCCTTTCTCAGAGCAGGAAAACGTGTGTGTGTGTGTGTGTGTGTGTGTAGTGCACGGCTTGTGTGCATGTTTATTGGACAGTAACTAAAGTACATTAACAATAAAGTACAGGCATCCATCTCCATTGTCCATTGTTTAAGTGACTTGTACTTTATAGGACATTTTTACATCACTTCATTTATTTAACTAAAGTTACTACTTTGCAGGTTAATATTATATATGCAAAATATCTATAATATGAAATAATTAGAGACTAACTTTAACTTAGTCCAGGGGGAGATGTATGTTACCACGCTCTGCACAGGTGAGGAAAGCCTTCGGCCAGTATTAGCTGAAGAACAGTATTAGCTAAGAACATCTTAATGTGCAACCTTCTGCTATTGTGCTGGCTGGACTCTCACTCCCTTCCTCCAACTCTCAGCCTGTTTGTGATTTACTTCCAGTAAAGATCATAAGTTATATCTGAACAGGGCTTTGAGCCCGTTCCCTGACCCGCTTCACTACCTGATGATCCAACCTGGTCTTCAGTCTGACATTAGTGGATATTAGCCAGTTTCTGGAAAACAAGTGTTAGGCCACAAACTCTCCTGTGCTACGAATTGGCAAATCAAGCCTTGGGCATGGATAGAGGTTGAACAATTTCCTCTCCCACATGCTCTCATGGGGGTGTGTTGTTCCACCGCCTCTCCACGCCTGACACACATCACAGATAAAGAGCACAACACTCTTATTTTCCATTTTATTGCCATATATATACCTCATAGAGAGACAGAGGGAGGGGGGAGAGACAGACAGTGGGACAGATGGTCATGATCATTTCAACCATCTCTCTCACACACATAACTAGCGTCAGCCAGGCAATTCAAAGCCTTGTACGGTGGACTGTACTGTAGAAGTGACTCAGTAGAAGTGACTCTGTGAGGAAATGGAAGTAAGCGCTCATGGAGAAAGATGACGGGTGGTAAGAAGGAATATTAACTCCCTTTTTGGCTTTTTCACTCTGTTATTGTAGTGATAATATTGTATATCCTATTCCATCGTGGCACACCATTAAAATAGTTTGTGTTAGAATTGTTTTAAATTCTAACACAGCTTTTTAGCAATGTATATGTTTTCTAAAACTTTGCCAAGTAGGGCAATAACTTAAGATGTGTGACGTGCTGGAAAAACCTGCCAAACTGTTACTTTCAGTCCTCCTTCCTCAAGTTGTAACTCATCTGTCTTTGATCTCTAATTGCATAGTAAAAGCTGGAAGGAGACATATACACACACAGAGCATGTCAGAGGTCACCCCTAGATGGAGTTTGATGGGGTTTTCTTAACCTCTCAATGATGGGGGGTCATTTTGTGGCATTCAAAAAGCTGTCTGACGGACCGCCTTATAGGGTCATTCTCAGCTGAGACATGCCAGCCTATCACTGCCATGTTTGGCTGTCACCCAAACTTTCATTATTGCTAGAGTCAAGGGGCGAAAGCATGCACACACACACACACACACACACACACACACACACACAGTGGATATGTAATCTGATTGATGCTCCCACATAGATCCAGATCGCAGAGTGTTGGAGGTTTTCATCACCACAGAGAGGACGCTGGACATTAAAGCTGCTGTTCTGTGGCTGTGAGTGAAGTCTGCTGGTGATGTGCCATGGGCAAGTTGAGAGAATGTGCAGCTCCAGCCAGGTCACAGCATTAAAAGGACAGAGTCTCCTAGCTTTGACTTGCCCCATGGTGGCTTTTTACCCTCTCTCAGTCTGTCTGTCAAGCATTATTTGATATTGTATCAGGGAATGTAAACACACATATTATTGAATCATTTTTCTTAAAAACAAGTTCTCTATTTTCTTTTGCATGACTCCCGAACTTCCTCACTGATAGAGTTCTCTGTATGTGTGTCTTTCTCTCATGGGAAAATGGTTGTTCTCATGCCACGGCGTCCAGTCCTCAAGCAATTCACAGGAAGAGAGGCTATTTTTATGCATATGATGCCACACTGACATACACCCAGGTCATTTCACCACAAGATCTACTGTTTCATTTTGACTGATCATCTGTATTTCTCTTTTTCCCTTTTCACCCTTCTCTCCTGCTTTATCCGTTCTCCTCTTCTCCAACTCAGTGTCATCACCCTTTCACCTCTACTGCACCTTCCCTTTCGTCTTTGTGTCTCAGGTGTGTGTGTGTTCGGACTGTAAGCAGTGATGGGGGACTGGAGTCTCCTGGGGAATTTCCTAGAGGAAGTCCAGGAACACTCCACCTCGGTCGGAAAGGTGTGGCTCACCGTTCTCTTCATCTTTCGCATACTGGTGCTGGGCACAGCGGCTGAGTCCTCCTGGGGTGACGAGCAGAGCGATTTCCTGTGCGACACACAACAGCCCGGTTGCACCAACGTGTGTTATGACAGCGCCTTCCCCATCGCCCACATCCGCTACTGGGTGCTGCAGATCGTCTTTGTCTCCACGCCGTCCCTGATCTACATGGGCCATGCTATGCACACGGTGCGCAGGGAGGAGAAGCTCCGGAAGAAAGAGCAGGAGGAGAGGGAGGCGAGAGGGGAAGGCAGGGGAGACCTGGAGGGGGAGAAGGAGTACCTGGAGCATAAGGAGAGCGGCGGGGTGATGAAATCTGATGGGAGTGGCCGTGTTCACCTGAAAGGTGCACTCCTGCGGACTTATGTTCTGAGCATCTTTATCCGAACAGTGATGGAGGTGACGTTCATCGTGGTGCAGTACCTGATTTATGGGGTGTTCCTCAGGGCGTTATACCTTTGCAAGGCGTGGCCCTGCCCCAACCCCGTCAACTGCTACATGTCCCGCCCCACAGAGAAGAATGTCTTTATCGTCTTCATGCTGGTGGTGGCTGGCGTGTCTCTGTTTCTCTCCATGTTGGAGCTCTACCACCTGGGCTGGAAGAGCGCCAGGAGGTGCATGCACAGCAAGGCAATAGAGAAGAACAACCACAAAGCGGTGGCCATGTCTGCAGCCTTGGAGCCCAACAGCCCTCCGTTGCCCTCTGCCTCCTGCACTCCCCCTCCAGACTTCAGCCAATGCCTGGCAGTCCCAGGCTCCATGAACCCCATGACCACTGTGACCTCTCACCCCTTCAACAACAGGATGGCGCTGCAGCAGAACTCAGTCAACTTTGCCACCGAGCGCCATCACAGCGGTGACAACCTGGAGGACGGGGAAGACTTCCTGAGGATGACATATGAGCAGGCACCCGCAGAGCTGCCCAACAGCTGCTCCCCATCGCCTCTGATGCACTCTGGCTTCATGAAGGACAAACGCCGCCTGAGCAAGACTAGTGGATGCAGCAGCCGGGTTCGCCAAGATGACCTGGCAGTATAGACTCACAACCAGAGAGAGTGGCTGACAGGGGGGAGAGGATGGAGCGCTGAACCTTCAAAACCAAACAAAAGGGACAAAAAGAGTGAGTGTTTTTTCTGAATGAAGGAGTCAGAAAGTGACAATAGGCTGGCTACGCAAACTCTGCCAATGACGCCTGACATTGGACTGCAAAGGACAGACTAAACGTCCAGATTAGAAAGAGACTAAGATCTGTGAGTGGACCATGCAAACTTGATATATGAGAGCTCTGTGACCAGAAACCTGTTCCAAAGCTTGAAAAACTGACAACTGAACTGCAAAAGAAAAATAATTTCGAAATCAGAGCAGGGTAACAGGTGTGATGCCTGACAATTGCACATTTTATGTTTTAGTTAAAACAGTAAAAGCCAAAAACGAAGCACGCACGAGAGAGAGAGAGAGACTATGAAGTGAGAATGACCTGATGCTTTGTGCTTGGCATGAGATGACTTAGGGAATCATTTCATTGTAAAGCAAAAAAATGACACACATCTCAAATAAATCTTCAATCCGTTATAGAGTATATTGTGGCTTTATATAGCACAACAGTTTTTTTTTTCCCAATGCAAAACAATGAGACATGCATTAAGAAAAAACATGAACTTGATATGCAATAAACTGTGAAGCTTGCCATGATATAAATTGGATGTTTATATTCAGCACTTTTGCAATGAATCAAGGTGCCTTAACAAGAATTGTGTTATAAAATATCTATTTCCATATGACCTGTTTTTATATACATTTAAATATATATATATTTCCAAAAGCCACGATAAAGATTGTAACTTAAAATGAAGCCATCTCCTGACTAACAAACTTGATTGCACTACACCTGCAGGTCAATAGACATACAATTAAACTTCTTCTTCAGCAACTAGGAGCTCCAGACCTGCAAAATAAAGCAATTTGCAATCTAAAAAGTGTGAGTAAAACTGTATTCATTTGTCATATCAGGTGATAGGTTAATGTAGCCTGTTTTTGAGGATTTTCCTATCAAAAGGGGGTTCAAAGAAAAAGAAAAAGAAGTAGTCCTGGTTCAATGCTAGTCATGAGGAGATCCGGCCACTGGGTGGCGACATTGCACTTACGTTATTCAGTTTCTCTCCTGGAGCCATTGTGTAAATAGTGAATTTGTCCCTATGCAATGTGTGTTTCAGTTGATGTCTTTGAATGTATTTGATTTCATTTCTTGTTCTTACTATATGCAGAATAATCATACAGGTTGTTTATAACCACAGTTTGTGAATGAACATTCTTTGTAACCGGGGGTTTGAGGTGTTATCCTACATATCTAATACAGCAATTCATTCACTGCAACTTTGGTTCTGTCACACATACCTTTATGCAATAAATGTCATCACTAACCCATCACAAATTAATAAACGATCAACTGCACAATTCCCTCTGTTGTTCTTATGGCCTGTTATTATTTCTAGTACTTTATAGCATTTCTCATTTTTCTATGGCAACATATAAAGATGTATGTATGTTACTAAAGATGTAGATGTGCAAACACTGATTAATAATTGATCTAATACTGAGATATTGAAATCAGAGAGAATTTACATTTAGACAAACTTGCACCATATCAAAACTGTCTCATTAATACCAAAATCAAACTAAATAGGTAAGATTCGTGACAATGAGATGCTACTATCAGCTGCACACTGATGAAGCACAATAGTACCAACTAAGCTCTGACATTAGTCAAAGTACTTTTAGTGATCCAGAGGAAAAGATATACATAGATGAAGGTTTTCTTGCATTTTTTAATCAGTATCCCATCAACACTTGTATCTGACAGCATGCTGTCGCCAGAAAGGCCCTGCAGGAAACAGACTGGGGGAGATGGACAGTATTTACACAAACAAAGACTGGCTCGTCATGTCTGCCAGGAAGCTGAGTGCAAGTATCCAGTTTTATCTGTCACAAGCTGAAATGGGATGGAAGCTGCAGTAAATGAAGCCATTTTGTTTGTTTATTGCAGATCAGATTCACAACTGCAAATTTACCCTCATTTCTTCATTAGATTATGTTGAGTAGGTCATATATTTTGAGTTACAGCTGTAACCAAGATAGTGATTTGTGTATTTAATTTAGAATGATGTTAAACAGAGAAAAACAGCAAATCCTCACATTTAAGCAGCTGGAACCTTCAAATATTTGGTGTTTTTACATTGTAAATGACTTAATTATAAATCAATTATCAAGTTTATATCAGTTAATCAATCTCTATTGACAAACTGTTTCAGTACTAGTTCTAACAGTTCATGACTGTTTTTTTTCCTCCATGTTCTTTATTGAACATGATAACAACATGAGTGAACACATGTAAGGAGGGGAGAGATACATATTTACATGTTTAACATATAAATTATGCTAATAGCTTTCTTATTATGAGAAAGAGAAATATAATATGTGTAAATATTCATATAATTTTTAAACATGGTTTGAATTTCATCTGGAAGCATCAGCATTTAAGCTACTGTAGTATATGATACCAAAAATATATATGATATATATATATATATATATATATATATATATATATATATATATATATATATATATATATATATATATATATATATATATATATATATTTTTTTTTTTTTTTTTTTTTTTTTTTTTTTAAATTTGAGAGTAACTGAGAGTTACTGCTAAAGTATAGCAGTAAGTACACGTTGATAAAATTCCATACATCTTCCCAGAATTTATCACTAATTTCACAATGTCAAAACAAATGAGTAACATTTTCCACATGGTTAGGGGTAGGGTCAGGCGTAACATTTATGAATTATTTTGTATGACACTTCTTTAACTTTGTTGGCAAAAAAAGAAAAACAAATAAATCCCAATAGCATTCACAAATCTATTCCAATAGCAAGTTACATTAGGTACGGAAACAACTTTTCTCTGAAAGAGTGAGCGGGTCTCTCTTTTAACAATACAGGAAATGGAAAAACAAGCATTGTCAACAGGTGTGTCTGGAGAAGGTAAGGTATAAGACCAGAAGGAACTGCATCGAAGACCGTGACTTCTGGACTCACAGGTATGTTGTAATGAGAAATAAACTCCTCATAATTAAAGTCCTCTATTAAATAACTGAAATAGCAAAACTGAATTGCTATTAAACCATCTATCACAAAATAAAGTTCTGTTTTTATATCAAATATCCTTGTTGTTCCATACTATGCACTCATGTGGAGAGAAGTTGTGTTTTTATGTCAAAGACCAAGTCAACAGACAATACTGTAGTGACAAATGAAAAGGAATTTGACACCACCTAGTTGGGAAAAGATATCATCTGGAATGAAATTCATTCCAAAATCAGGATTTTGTAATAGAATCAAGGATTTTTTTTTTAAAAGAAGTTCTTCATCCATTTAATCTTAAACTTACAATTTATCAAAATCCCCAAAATGTTATCCTCCATGAATCCATAATTTTAATTTTGTGTTGTTTCTTACATATAATGTGTTTTGTTTTTTCATAAAAATAGAAGAGAATGTGTCTGTGAGTTAACATCAGTGGATGAAGAAGCAGGTAGGCTTATTTTTGAAAGACCCTCTGCTTTGGCAGGTTCTGCCTTTTAATGAGAAGTCAAGAGAATAATTCATGACTGTGGAGTTGTGGTGCTAGAACATTACAGGTGGAGAGCAGCAACACACCTTAATGCAGTTCTTCTACCGTAAATCTATTAGAAGAAGAAGAAAAAGGTGCGTTCACGGTATACGGTAGAGATGGGAAAGATTCCTGTTGACGACTTCTGAGCGTTGGCGTCATCAAGACATGGTTGCACGATTAACTCCTACCTGTATTCACAAATCCAAATTCTTAAGCAAAAAGCCAAACTTTTCAGAGCTGACTGTCAATATCAAACAATACATTTCTTCAACATCTGAATATAGAAACAAAAAAGCTGTTAAACGTATAACCACTGTAAGCTTTACTATTTATTTATTTATTTATTTATTTATTTATTTATTTATTTATTTATTTATTACAACCTTTAGTCCCCCTGGAGTGTTTGTGATTGTAGAATCAAGTTGTATAAACAAGATGTTGTAAACTTGTATACACGTTTCAATAAAGCTGTTTTAAATGAATAAACAAAACAAGAGATTAGCTCTTATAAGTGTCTGATAAGTAACAAAATAAATTAAGTTTATTTCAGACTTATTTACAGATTTTACCCAGCTAAGATATATTTTAAAGGGAATTGCATTTACCCAAAAAAACGGGGGCCAAAACTCAAAAACTTTGTCATGAAGGCAACAGTCTTTGATATCTGTGTATCAGCATGGAGACATTGAATCTAAAATGGTATTTGAATATCACTGCGAGTCACTGCTTGGCTACATATTCATAATGGCGAATTTACAGGTAGAAAGCCGAACTTGGTTTTCACAAACGTTGATTCAAGTCGATTTTACCTTTTAATCCAAAGGCTGTAAAAAAAAATATGAATGTCTGTTTTTGTAACTATCCCTAGCTCAGACTTTGTTTTTGTCTGTTTTTTGTTTTTCTTTTTACTTTTCTCCTGCAAAGATTAATATGTCTATGATGATATGATAATATGATCACTTTGTGAAAGAGGGAATTGTAATTGGTTTTTATTTCAATAAAGAAAAAGAAGATAACCAGAAAAAATATGTGGATTTTCTTAATGGTTGCACGATTATAGAGTTGGTCGTGTGAAGATTAAAATACTGTACACTAACAATATAGCACCATATCTATTCAATTTGGGTTTAATTACACTGAACTTTGGCTGAGGTGAGGCCTCCATCATTGTGTGGTTTGGTTAGTTTTCGGTTTCTTTCAGGTAAGTATCGAGTCGAATATAAAAAAAATCAAAGCCAGTCCATGTCTTTGGCTGTATGGTCGATGTTGACGTTTTTACAAGTTGGAACCTCATAGTTCTGATAACTCCGGTGTGACGCGAACCTGGCATAACGCTGTAGTATGGATGTCGGGAAATGTAGTTTTTTGTCCGTGGCTCTCAGCTTTGCTTCTACAGTACATCACCGTTCGCTGCTCTACAGTTCCCGACATGCCCTCTGGCGTGAACCGGTAGAAAGAGTTGCCGAATGACAAGTGAATTTACTGAACGCTGTGTTTTCTATCGAGAGCAGCTGAATAACTTCACTTCATCTCCTGTGGATTAAGAAAGTAAGTAGATGCTGCTTTCGTTGTCATGAGTACAGTAAATTTAGAAACCTCGTTGTTGTTGCAACTAACGGCCGCTAGTTTTGAAAGGGTTAACGCTAACGTTAGCTGTGAGCCGAGTTTTGTTTTCTTAACGTGCTTCGGTTGGAAGGGGTTAAGCAATGTTGGCTGGGTATGTCGTGTTAGCCGTAGTCTGAATAGACCTTTTCTCACAGTATTTGGAAGGGTTATGTCGCAAACAAGGTTACTTGAACTTAATTTATCTAAGAGGTATAAGGGAAACATTGAGTAGAAAAGTCGTTACGCCCCCTGAGGAGCTCATTGCACCAGTCAGTGTTGCAACGATTAACGTTAAGTAATACAGCTGTGCTTCTCGTTTTTTTAGCCTTTATCTAATGATAGATATCTACACTCAGACTAAGGATTTTATTGATCAGTTGTGTGTGGGTGCTAACTATGCATCACTGCCACTAACTTACACCATCAACATCATTGTCATCATTGGACTTGCCAGGAACTTAATTGTCAGTTTAAGCAGGTTAGTATATAGTTCCGCATTACACAGTAACGTTAAAGATAAATAGTTAAATAGATGTCAAGGAATGACAGAAAATTAACCATTTTAGTTATTGTTTAGGAGGTTTCACTGGTTCGAATTTGAATACTTGCTGGTTTTCTTGTTCTTCTGTAATGTTAAATGGAATATGTTTGGACTTACATTGTATAGACTAGGCCTAAATGATGAAGAAACTAATTGAGCGACTAATTTTCAGATTAACTAACTAATTGTAGTTGCAGCCTTTCTTAATGCAACAAGCAAAATTATTTCTGTTAATGTTGTCATTATGATAAAAGACCTTCTTCATCTTCCCCTTGATAGTAATGCTAATGCCTAAAACTATTTGTCTGTTTTATTCACAGCACAGCCATGAGGAATCTTTGGACCAAGGTAGGTGTTTTTGGTTCGATGTCCATGGCTTTTGGCTCATTGCTGTGGTCACAGAAGAAGACTGAGTCAGACCAGGTTTTTTCCAGTTGCTCCTCTGCTGACACAAATCTCACCTCTCCCTATGAACTGAAACTGGTCCAAGTCCTGTTCCGACATGGTGCTCGAACACCGCTTAAATCAATACCTGGCGTGATGGAGGTAAAACAAATTTTTTTCTGCCTCTCATCAACTCTTTAATACTTGTCTGTAAAGAGGCGCTTTGTCACACAATAACTTCTTTGTCTCGGCACATTTGCTTCATCAAAGGTCCAATGGGTGCCAACCCTGTTGGAGCCTCCAGCACACACCCACATCAACTATGTAGTGACAGATCTTCATGGTGGCCCCAGGCCCCCAGCTCCTGTCGAAGACAGCTACCGGAGTAACACACTGACCGTGAGTAGGTGTGTTTTGTGTTGTTGAATTCATTCAGACAAGAAAAGAGCTAAAGGGAACATAGGCGGGTGCTCCAGCATGTGCAGCTGGTTTCTGGTAAGAGATGCTGTGGGAAGATAATGAAACACATGATAAATATATGTGTTTTTTTGTTTTTTTTTTAAAAAAAAAAGCTTTATTATGTTACAAAGGAATCTTTAATGGGGACATATTATGCTTTTTCTGATTTTCTGTTATTTATATACTGTTATGATGTCAGATATCTATGTTAAACATGGTCAAAGTTCTAAAACTTGAGGTTAAAGTATTTAGAAATGCACCCTGAAAATCAGACACCCAGGAGATCTCAATTTGTAGATCTCTCCAAACTGATCCAAATATAGCACAGATGAGGTTATTTTGGATGAAGTACTTTTTATAGAGTGTATATTTTGGTGTTCTTGCCTTTGTACAGGTGTGAAGCACCTTATGTACTCATAAAGTACCTCATTCTCATATTCTTTCAGTAAGCCTCTCTCCCTCTAGTGGCCATTAAGGGGTACAACAAAGCCTGCATACAACACTGAACTGGATTCATTCATTCACCTCCCCTGTATAATACTGTTGAACTGTGTGTAGAGCTTCCCAGTGGGATACTGTGTCCAGTCTGCCAACTACTGTGTCCATGGAAATGTTAGTTTCCTGTGCTTAGTTAGCTGCTTCACTAAAGAGGTTTACTGCACTGGATTTAGCTTAGAAGACTAAATCCCACAATATGGGTTCCTGCCATCCTCGCACCACATTCAGTTTGGAATCCTGCACGCAGGTGTGTGTATGTCTGTTGGGCCAAATCTGCGAATATACCTTGATCCTGTTTGTCAAACTTGGCAGGGTGGCACGTTCCCCGGTCAGCTGACCACAGTGGGCATGCAGCAGCTGTATGAGCTGGGCAAGAGGCTGAGGAAGAGATACATCGAAGAGGCTGCCTTCCTCGCCCCCACCTTTAGCCCAGCTGAGGTCTAGTAAGTGTTGCACATCATGATGGGGAGCAAGAGCACACTTCTCTGTACTATACAGTTTTGATACATTAGGATGGTGAGTGCAGGTCAGAGGATATCAGCCTAAATTCATTACTATTTTCATGTTGGCTGCCTTCCATGACCTATTTTTTCCATTTTTAGTGTGCGCTCCACTAACATTGTGAGGACCATCGAATCTGCCAAGTGCCTGGTAGCAGGGCTCTTCCAGCAAAAACAAAAAGGTGGGGTAGGAATCCATATGTGCATGATGTCATTGATTCTCTTCTGGATCTCATCTGTTTTTGTAATTTTTCTGTTCTTCTTTACATGAAGAAATTGTACCCATATTAACAACGGAGGCAGAGTCTGAAATCCTGTATCCTAACTACCATGGATGCAAGCTGCTCAAAATCCTTGGCAGGTATGTAGAATATATTTTAATACCAGTCACACCGAGCTTCAAACATCCTGTGGTCTCGCCATCCAAAACTGGAATTTTGAATGTGTTGTGCAAAATTATAAGCAGAGCTGAGATCCCTGTGACAGGTTGTCATAGTGTATCTATGTTTCCTGGCTGACACGGTGTGTGTTCTGTGCAGCCACCGTTGGGCAGAGTCGTCCACTCTGCCAGACATTGCAGCAGACCTGCAGAGCATCCAGAACGCGCTGGGCATCGCTGCTCACCAGCACGTCGACTTCATCCTCATTAGAGACGACATGGTTGCCAGAGAGGTGACACCGCCGCATCATGATTCATATGACATTCATTAGATCTCACCACAAGCTATCATAATACACACAATTATTATTAAGGCAAGCTGCTAGTTATATAAGATGAAACTCCATAACAGATTTCAGCAAGTTGTGGGAGATTTAAGTAAGTAAAAAAAAAAAAAACAATGTTCCAATGAGATTTGAGCTTTAACGCTTAAGATATTTACACTTAAAAGCCACAACTTAATATAATTTAAAAATCAATCAATAATTGCATAGATGGCAACTTTTTAAGATTTTTAAATCAGTCTTCAAAAGTGATTTATCACTAGATGAGAGACTGAAATAGTTTTTTGCAAAGTTGAATCATTAGGGTGATATCAGACTGTAGAGGGTTTCAATAGATGTTGTACACACTGGGAAACTCTACAAGATCAAGAACACAACAGGAGGAGCATTTATTCAGCCTTGCTGTGTTTTTTCCTGATTGACTGTTTGTCCTCGCTCGCATTCTCTCTGATTCATCATTTACAACCCATTGAAACTAACAGACAAAATAAAGCAACACATGTGTGAGTTAATACAGCCATAGTCAACTTTTAACTTTTTAACTTTATAATTCTACTGATAGATTTTACATTCACAACTTACTTACGGGGAAAACGGCAAATATCTCATAATGTGATGAAAGTGCTGGAAAACAGCAAAAGCTTGACATTTCCTTGTGAGGTTTGTGTTGCACAACAGCATAGCTGACACTGACTGTGACAAGTTTCTGCACAGACACACGGCCTCCCCTGCCCGCCAGTGCTGGACACCTGGAGAGACATAGTGGAACAGAGAGCCGTGGACATGATGTGCCACATCTATGAACCCAGCAAGAGGTTAGATTAAACAAAGTCAGCAGAGGAAGGGCCTTTTTTTTTTTAAAAAAAAAAAAAAAAAAAAAAGGTCAGATTTGAGTTTTAACAATAATCCTCTTATCAATGTCAATAAGGAACATTTACCTAACTGTTCTGTATTGAGTTCAACAGGCCACTTTTTGCTTTGTCTGTGGCAGTGAAAACTTGCAGCTGTGTGTGGGACCCCTCCTGCACATGTTGTTATTCAATATTGAGGAGAAACTACAGGGCACTTCATCAGAGCCAAACAGGTTAGACACCCCAAGAAGGAAACACCCATTTCTTACACAAATTGGACTGTGTTTGCTCTTTAAAGGGTCCAATATTGAAATCCTCTCTCAAACAGGAAGTTGTTTTTGTATTCTGCACATGACACCACTCTGATTCCCTGTCTGATGGCTCTGGGGATTTTTGACATGAGATGGCCACCGTATGCAGCTGATGTCACTCTGGAGCTGCACCAACACCGGCAGACCAACGAGGCCTTCATTAAAGTGTCATACTTAGGCCAGGTAGGGGGTGAGAATGTGGCTCTGTTTATATGATCAGCTGTTGCATGTCTCCCTTGTGTTTTACTGAAGGTTACTGTCTTTCTGTAGGATCATCTTCTTCCAGGCTGTAGTGGAGTCTACTGCCCCCTGCAGGAGTTCAAACAGGCCCTGTCAGCGTACTCACTGAGCTCTGAACTCTACCAGTCGCTTTGTAACAACACAGAGGGCATGACCAAACCCTGAACCTTCCAACAAATCTTCACATGTGAACACAGTGCTACCCAAGGCATAAACTCAGTCACCATGCATCATGTGTTTTAACACCTCCAGTACTCACTCCATCCATCCAACATCTGACTGCACCAGATGGAATTTCTTTTTTTAACACAAGTCCTGGATTACAACCGTTTTTTGGAGATCTTTTAGTTACATCAGACTTTTAATTTCACTATTCATCATTCATGTAACCATGGCAGACGCATGTTCTATTTAAATAAATGAATTAATTTAATGGTATATTGACAAGTGCATGTGCAGAATGGTTTTGCTATGCACAGTATACCTGATATCAGTTGCTAAGTGCGTATTGTCTGTCTGCATGCACTTAATCTGTTTGGCTTGATAAATAAAGCTGTTGTTACTTTTTTATTTTTCATACTGTCTATAAATTCCATAAGAGGACCAAAACCAACAATGTGTTAGTTACTTATCATGTCTATGATACTCAGTCCTAAGTCCGTTCATTCCTACTGAAAACATAAACCTTTAAAAAATAAAATGAATCGAAAAAACAACAGGAGTAAATTGTGCATTTTTTAGATCTTCCTTCAGCTGTGGATTAGTACACATTTCATGAGCTAGTGAGTATTTATGGCACCAGGACTGTATATGGTATGTGAGATTGACTTTTTAAATAAAATTAAAAAAAACACATGCCTGTGTTTATCATATTAAGGAACATGTCACCCAGTGTAACAGTGTGGCTCATTGGTGTGTTTTTAGTAGTTTTTGGACAATGAACAAGGTGTATGGCATCATTTTAATAGGATAAAAAATTATTGTTGGTTTTGGTGTTTTCATGAGAATTATTGACACGAAAAATATAGAATATCATCAGCCTTATAAATTCAAACCATTTAAATATTTCATGTTGGACAAAGTAGAACTGTTAATGCTTGTACCTAATTGCTGATGCAATTATTCTGTCAGTTTGGTTGTGTTTACAACCAAATATTTCATATTCAATCATTTTGTTCCTCAGGGGAATACTAAACATATGTACCGTATCTGTTTATTAACAAAGGGTGCACAAAATTGTGGTAAATTGCACAGTAGTGTGAATGTCTTCATAACCATGTGGAACCTGCTATATTATGTTTTAAGAGTGAAACATTAGGTTGCTTTCTTGCGTGGATAAGTTTGTAGTATAGACCACAGTATAATGTATGCATGAGTACTTGCCCATGATATAGACACGAGTTTTACTGTGTTACAATAACACACACTGTACCTCATCAGTGGGAGTTTCCCTTGACCTGCTGCTTAGAATATAAAAAGGTTTGGTTTGGATTGGTGAGGCATAAATAATGATTTTCATCAACATTTTGTGTGTTGTTTTTTTTTTGGCTTATTTCATGTAAAGTAAGTAAAACTTCAAAACGCAGGTGAGTGAGCACAACTAGTTTAGGCAGGGTTCAAATCCATCAACATGCAACTATTTTGGAAGTGTAGTGTCCTCTGGAAATACTTCCTGGTAAAATGTCAACTTGGCAATGAATGGCTTGCTCTCCTAGTTCTAGCTGAATGTTGGTAAAGCTGGTTTGACATGTAGAACGACAAAGACACCACCTGATCCACATAACTGATTAGATATGAATAGTTGAGAGCCATGTGGATACATGCACGCACACACACACACTCCATAGACAACATGTATATACCAAAACAATATCTTTTATTTGTAGTCCATCACCACAGCCCTGGTAGGCTATTCTGCACCAAAGCCAACGGAGAAACACATGACAAGCTTATACAATAGAGAAAAGAGAGGAAGTCAACTGGATGGTAAGCAGTGCGTGTTTACATTTCTGTGTGTCTCACTCCGGACGCCACACCTGCCTGACTAAATTTTACCAGATCTACCTAGCTCTAGTTCTATAATACCTGGCATACCTGCTGTGGCATTCAGCCACACTCCATTCTTCTGAACATTGGGGGATTATTGCTGTGGGAATGATTATTACCCAGAGTCAACAAGAGAGTCAAAACAAAACAGGAACACAACAGGAACAAGAAGAACACACATAGCACATCTGGGTATTAGCGATATTATTCACGCTGGCGAAAGTTGAGTCCTGAAAGTTTTGGAGCACCAAGTCAAATGTCATCCACAAATTGTTGTGTCACACAATGTGCTGCAAAGCTGCCAGGATCCTCACACTTCGTGTGTTGCTCTCAATGGTAAAAATAGAGAAAGAAGACGCTTTCTGCAGACGGTCCATGTTTGTGCTTTTTTAATAATACTATTATCTTAATGAGGTCATAGTTTGGTTTGTTATACACTGGAGTTACAAAGGAAATTAAAATAGACTAAAATTCGAATAGCCCACCAATGGTAAACAGTACAGTATTTTTAGGGGGCATTCCTCCCCCAATGAAAGTTGGGTAAGAGGAGTTGAGAGGTCACTGATAGAATGCCTATACATACAGACACATACATACATACCACACAAACATACAGTCTGTCAAGCACGCACACGCACTCTCACACGTATATACTGTACAGAAACAGTCAAAACAATGGAGCCAGAGACAAGATGGAGTTCCACTAAAGTCTTCACAAAGCACAAATTCTTCTTAATCCTTTCTCTTGTTCCATACCACTTTCATGACAAATTTGTTTTTTTAAATTTGAAAAAGTAGACATATACTGTAGCATCTCCACGCTGACTTTTAGTTAGGTTGATTCCTCTTTGATGTTGAAGTCATCTTTATAGTCAGATAATCAAAAAAACACAAGAACAGTTTTGCGAAATTGATGCACAACAATCCCATACATTCTGAAGTTCATGAGTCAAAATTAAATGTTCTTGTGGCAAAAGTACTCCAATCTGGGCCTGTCCAAGTCTCCATTGGAATAGTTCCCACAGGACATTATTAGGTGACTGGTTTGCTCCATTCTGTTCATTTTGGGGTACATCCTCGCTTGTATTATACTTCCTTTATTTGAGTCCATCAAATTTTTCTCAACACCCTCCACACACCGTGACCTTTACTCCATCCTTGTGTATTGTCCAAGAACATTCTAGATACAAAGTTTCTGATGGATTAGAACATTCCAGGGCCCGGACTGAACCCCATGTCCATGTCACGTGGCCTCATCTGACCCCCCATCATCATTGTCTGCTGTGGGGGGCCGCCCATGCCCTGCAGTGACATCATCATGTTAGGTGAGCCGCCAGGGCCTGGGTGGGCCATTTGTCTCCCCTGCATCATCCCTCCCGGACCCCCAGGGGACATCATCCGGTGCTGGGGGCCCATCATGCCTTGGCCCATGAATCCTGGTGGCCGCATTGAGTTGTGGCCAGGGTTCCCCATTGGCATGTCTTGGGGGCCCATTCCCCCACCAGGCCCCCCTGGCATCCCCCCCATCCCCTGCATGGACATCGCCATCCTTGGTGGACCATCACCCATCATGCCCTGCATGGGGAAACCAGAGGGGTGTGGTGGTTTGCCCCCAGGATTGTCTCCTCCACCACGGGGGAAGTAAGACAGAGTCTGGCTGGGCTTCTCTGATGGGATTATCCTGGATAGGTCGAACTCAGGAATGCCGGACGCTCCCGGCCGCATCACCTCATGAAGGTCAGCATCACTGAATCCACCTTGCATGTTGTTGAACTCCGGTCCTCCAGGAGTATTGGGTTTGCACATGACCCCATCAGCCCCTCCCCCATGAGGCATGCTCCCCATCCGTCCTCCCATAGGTCCTCCCTCTCCCTGGAAGCCCATGGGATGGCCAGGGAAACCCTGGGGACCAGGACCATTGTGCGGGGAGAAAGGGCCCTGCTGAGAAGGCGACTGTGTAAGGGGGTAGGCCTGGCCTCGGTGAGGGTAACCTAGTCGTCCCTGGGGCATCATTTGAGGGTTTGCCATACCAGGGTCTTGTGGATTTGGTGGTATCATCATGCCATGAGGCATCATACCTGGGCCCATATTAGGGGCATTGGGAGAGGGCATCTGTGGAGGCATTCCATGGGAGAGAGGCTGAGATCCCATTGGATTCATACCAAGAGGGCTGAGGGCAGGCATGGGCCCAGAGTTTCCAGGTCCCATCATACGTGGATTTCCTTGGTGATTCATCGGCATACCTGTATGTCCGAGACAAAAAGAAGTGAAGAAAATTCAGTACAAGCACTTATAAAACAGATTAGTACAGTTATGGCTCAAGGTGGGTGGAATTGAAACTACAAACTAAGATATTTCAGCCATTACCATTGTTGTTCACTGAAGGCAGGTTAGGGGAGCGAGCCGGGGGTGAATCGTCATCAGAACTGGCAACAGTCTTTATGGCATCATGGTAGAGTGGGGTGGAGCTGGGCATTGCAAACTTGGACATCCGTGACATCATGATGGAAAGAGGGTTCTGGGATAGTGTTGGCTCAGGGGGGATGGTGTATGGACTGCCAGACGGCACGTTGCCTGGGAGGGACATGGAGCCAGATGGAGCCCCTGATGAAGGCGGGGCAGAAGGAGGGCCATTACCACCTACAGGACGACGTGATGAGAAAGAGATTAGATGACAGAGATGATAAATTTTCATTCTCTGGCAGATTGTTTTTATATGTGATGATATTAGCAATAATTATACCCCTCTCAGTATGTGGTACTTTAGGCAAAGTCAGATACAAGTTGTATGGCCACAAGAGGGAGACACTGGACCTTAACCTACCCCACCCCTCATACAGATGTGTTAACTTAAGTGATGTACCTAATAGATAGATAGATAGATAGATAGATAGATAGATAGATAGATAGATAGATAGATAGCCCCCTTATCCATTTTATTTTCAGTTTTGTAGATCAATTCTGATTTCAAAGCACTAAAACAGGCCAATGTCAGATAGTCTAAGTCAGATAATATTACATGTGATATTTACAGTCCTTGAGGCCAGTGATTAAAAATGCAATACTAAACTTGTAACCAATAGCTAAAAAGTCAACACCAAACCATTTACAAAAGATATCACAATATTAACTAAATGGAGTTTTTAAAAAATGCACTGAAAAAAAAGATAATTATGTTATTAAATACTGAATGAAGAACATACACAGGTGCTGTTGAACACATAAAAAGGGAAGAGAGAGATTGTTGTACCTGGCTCCATGTTCCCCATCATGTTTGGTGAGGTGATACTGAGGGGGGGCTTGCCACCCTGAGGTGGTACTCCAGGACTCTGCATGGGTGGTTTTGGTGAAGAGGCCCATCCTGGAGAGGGGTTAGGAAGAGAAGGAGACCTCATATGAACAGGAGAAGCGCCTGCTGATCCCATCATGGAGTGGGGGGACTTCATTGGTGCTGACGCTGGAGGAGCTGGAGGGGCATTCGGGCCTGTGGGGCCAGTGAGCATGCCAGCCAGCTGGGACGGTGTCTGAGGGGATTTGAGGTTTCCAGAAGGTGAACCCATCATGGGAGACTGAACCTGCCTCAGAGGAGGGGACTTAAGTGGGTTGACACTGGGAGAGTTCCCCCCTCCTGCCTGTACATTCAGATCTGCCGGCTTGCGGCCCCTCTGACCCTGTGAAGGGCCAGCAGCAGAGGGGAGGTGGTTAATACGGCCATTGCCTCCTGTTGGTGTAGATCTTGGATCTGGACCAAATGCTGGGTCTCCATGTGGACCCCTCATTCCTCCAGGACCCCCTGGGAAAGGTCGCCCAGGCCCCATGGGATAGTCTCCTGGCTGTGGCTGCTCAGGGAAGGGTGGCCCCTGCATGGGCCTGCCTTGTGGACCCATGTTCTCCATTGGAGGTCCTCCACCTCCTCTCATTCTCATCATCTCATCTGGACTCATATTCATTGGAGGATCTCGTAGCTTGGATGGGTGCATATGAGGTCCAGGGCCAGGCCCCATGCCAAATTCAGGTCCCATTTCTCGGCCCCCCATTCCCTGGAGCCTAGAAGATGGGCTCATAGGACCATCACCGGGCATTCTGGGAAACATACCCATGCCATTACCAGGTTCCATTCCACCTCTTTGGTGCCCCATCATCCTTTGCATGTCCATCATCATCCCAGGGGGGAGGCCCTTCTCTCCACCCATACCCTGGTGGAACATTGCTTCTTGGACCGACTGAGGGTTTGGGAAACGCTCACCTCGACCCCCTGGACCAGCAAACATCGCTCCAGGTCCTCCAGGGAAGCCTCGTGCATCTCCCATCCGTGGAGGCATGTCGTCAGGCCAGCCCATTCCAGGCCTTGGGGGTCCCTCCATCTCGGGATTCATCATACCAGAGAAGCCAGGCATCCTCTGCATGTGTGGGGGCATACCTCTGGGTCCGGGGACAGGGCCAGGGCCCATGGCCATGCGCTCCTGGTAGTGCTCTGGTGGACCACCTGGTCCTCCCCACATCTCTCCTGGGCCCATCTGGTAAGGAGGCGGAGGCCCTCGTATCATGCCACGTGGACCGTGGGGGTGCATCATCATGTCAGGAGGAAGAGGTCGGTGTTGCATTTCTTGTTTCTTCCTCTTCTCTTCGTAAAACTCCTGCTGCAGCTTTAACCAAGCCACCTGTTCTGGAGTCATCTGATCTCCTTCTCCACAGCCCCCTGGACCCCCCATGTGGGGACCCATTTCATCTTGTGGAAACGGGGGCATGTCCCTGGGTCCATGGGGTGGGCCAAAGGGTGGACCTTGTGGGCGAGGTCCTCCCGGCCCACCTGGTGGTCCAAGGCTCTGAGACTGTGCCATCATAGCCTGTAGGGGGCCCTGTTCAGACCTCCGGGGTGCACCATCAGGGCCTCCATCATGGGGTCCACCATGGGATTGTGGGGGCCCAGTTGGCGGGGCATCACGGTCATCAGGGAAAAGCATACGCTGGATATCTCGCAATGTCTGCAGAGAGCGCTGGCGATGCTCCAACTGCTCTTGGGACAGACCCTCTGTGTTGGCTTCCATGTTCAACAGCTCCTGAGCCAGCTGTTGCTGTTGTTGCTGCTGCTGGGGTGTCAGACCTGACCCACCAGAGCCTCCACCCTGCCCTCCTTCACCTGCTGTTGGAGCGTTGAGGCCTGCCTCAGGTTGGGTGATAGGGGCCTGGTCAACTGGGGCTGTGGTGTTACTGGGGCTACTGCCAGGAAGATTTTTGGATTCCATGCCTGCAGAGGATGACCCTTCCTGTGGAAGAACACCAGATTGGCTCCCTTGGTTTGATGGCTGGGGTGGGGCTGGCTCTGCCATGCCCGTTAAGGACGGCTTGGATCCAGGCTGGTGGCTCTGATCTGGGGCATGGGATGGGGGTTGCTGGGGAGGCTTGGAGTCATTTCGGAGGGCGCTTGCTGCATTGTTCTTTAACAGAGAGGGACAGAAATAGGATTACATTATGACACTCTAATGCAAGATGTTGGTGTATGTAAGCGAATCTGTGTGCATGCATGTGTGTGCGTGTGTGTTTACCAAGAGGAGGTGAGCTTTGTCCTTGCTGTTGGAGATGTTTTTCATGTGGAAGGCAATGATGTTTTCTGTATGGCCAGTTAGAACTGCATCAGCTGCCCTGAGGACAAGAACGCAGACAGCCAGATATCAGTCATCAGACACAATAAGTATATATGTGTGTGTGGATTTGAGACAGTGAGCCAGATGAATGAGTACTATATGGGACCATGAAGGTAATGCCAAGGTTAACAGACTAAGCAAAATATTATACACACACACACCTTCCACTGAGCATCCACATCTTTGATCTCTAATTCCCAACAGAGAGAGAGAGTGAGTGTTTATCTAAGCTAACTGTATGCTCCCACTGCGAAACACACATGCTTGTGCAGATACACACAATGGATTTGGGCTATAACGGGGAAAGATTGGAGGAGGAGTAGGGGCGGGAAGCAAGCATCTTAGCATCATACACAAAAACAGCTGCAACAAACATCAAAGACAACAACAATCACTGATGACAGGGGCGCAGAGATATACCTTAGGCAATTGACATTGTTAGTAATTCCATTTTATTTTGAACTGCAATTTGACAAGAGGTTTCTCTCTGGGTCTATGTTTTGCTTCCACAAAAAAAATGTGATGATTATTTAATTAGCTGCCTAAAAACATTCATATTTTAAACATGTAGAGATAAGCTCAAACTGTATATACATCACTAATCAAATATAAGAAATCATGATGAAAAAAGGGAAAGACAGACAGAAATGTAAGATTTGGATGTCAAATTATGGCTAAAAGAGTATGGAAGATACTAGCCACAACAGTTACAAATGCTAACGCAGGTTCCTTACTTGTTGGCCATCTCTGTGGTGAAGACATAAACAAGTTTTGAGCCTGGTTTCTGGCCACTAGCAGGTTCTGTTGTGGAGCCCTGGCCTCCCAATATATTGTGGGAGGGTGTGGAGGAGCGACTGAGTCCAGCATTGGAGGTAGAATGGGTGACAGAGTCCTGGGGCTTCACGTCACTGGAGTTACAGTCTACAGGGAGACAACAGGGAAGACCATGGCTTTAGGACCAGCACAGGCTTATGGGAAACGTACTGTAATTCTACTGTGGAGCTGTCATAAGTCAAGTTGATCAGCAGAGGGACTGCTACGCATGCTTGGATGCACACGTTAACACACTTACTGTAGAATCCTTTGTCATCTTCGTCACTTTCTCCCCCAGAGCACCAGTCAGCTCCACTGTACGGCTGCCTCCTCTCTGCCACACACATCCTCTTCACCCTACTACTGTCTGTACAGACACACAAACCCACACAACCATTAGTGGGCTTAGGTTTATCACTGTGTGACAGTGAGGGACAGCAAAGTGTTTTTTCAAGATGTCCAACTGTTGTAGGCAGATTGTGTTGTATACCCAAGAGAAAATAAATAACTATATATATGGCACATTTCTGGATAAAGTTATGAAGTAGTACAGCACAACAAACCAACCATGCGCTCTAATCAGTGCTGACAACATTTGAGAAACTTCATTACAAAAGGATATAACTTGGGTAACAAAGTACAAAAGCACAGTTACTAATTACTCTCCAAAAACATCAAAGAAACTCATGCACCTTCCCAACCTACCTCAGTTCAACTATTTTACCATTCTGGCCAGAATAAAAAGCATTTAAAACAGTCTCAGAAATTTAAAGCACATCACAAGGACTAATTAACAAGTTGTGACCACAGCTACCTGCTGGGTATTAGTACTGGCTATAGTGCCTTACCTTTTTCTTCACTGGTGGGTGTGCCACTCTCTGGCTGTTCAAATGACTCCACTGAGGTGCTTCTCTCCCTTTTGACTTTAACCTTGGAGCTTGAGCCAGAGGTCAGGCCCTGGCCATTCTTCAGCCCCATGCCCCCTGCCACACTCTGAGCCCCTTTGGCACCCAGGGTCTTGGGGTCGCAGGGTGAGGGCTGTGATTGGCTGCCAGTGCTCCCTGGTTTACCCTGATTGGGCATTTTAGAGTCCATCTGGGCGGCAGTGGAGGGGGACATGACGGGAGGTGAGCGTACCATGACCTCCGTCTTAGGTTTAGGGCTGATAGACAAAGAAAAGACAGACGTATCCCACACATTAATACATTTATACTTTGAGTACTTTTTAGTACAGTTTTAACAAAACAGTGCCAAATGACTGATATATTACAAATTCTAATGAACATTAACCATTTAAACCTTCCTCAGATCCAACAATGACATACTGAGGACTTCCAAAATGTTGTTTTGTCTTCCTACATATATTTGTGTCCTTGTTTTTCCCTTACGAAACACACACACTCCTAGGAGGAAATGGGGCATATCACCCAAAAAGACAAAAGGCCTGGGGCTTCAAGTTACCTAGTAATCATGCTCTGGAATTGGGCACAAACCAGACAAGGGGAGGGCTACATACTCAGGCAGCTGGCTATCCGCAAGGTCTGACATCCCACAACTCACCATGATATTGTGCCATGATACCAACTTTTCTATGTCTCATGTAACCTTTATCCTCACTGTGAGGAAAAGTGGAAGAAAACACAGAAAGGAAAATGTGTTCGTTCTTTTTGCCCTCTTTTTTCCCCTTTGCAGATGCTTAACACAATGTCATTATGACATCAAAGTATGGTATGAACACAAGATGAGGTTACTGGTGCTGGCAATCCAATGCACACGGTTAAACCTCAAAGAACATACAGCAGAGACATTGGCCATCTAGAAATAACTGCTGCTTACTAGTTATGAGAGCAGCTCAGTACAGGCAAGCAGGATACATCCAACTGGCAGAGAACTCCCTTACCACACCCTAATCTCTTTCTCCCTGTCTCTCTCTCCCTCTCTCACACACACAGACACACTTGTACAAGTAGCATGAAACAAATGCCAACATGTCCAAAAAGCACAGCCGCAGCCTTGCACACTGTATGTACACATAGACTAACAGCTAGTAGAAAAAGAGGGCAAAGCCAGAATTTTGGCAGTCCAGACAGCCGTTTCCAGAGGCTCCACAACCATGAGTCAGCAGGGAAAACTTCCAAGCAAAGTGTACTCCCTGACCTCAGGACAGCTCCGGATCACACATGGAGACCTTTCAGCTAAAAGATTGGAGCAGTGAGGCTGATCTTAGATCTGCTTTTACACTTAACCTTCACTTCCTTTCTGCACCATGTTCAGGTTTGTGCCCACAGCCTGGATTCAATTCCACTACTGATCATGAGCAACGTACACACTCTTCATAATAAATTGCCATGGCAGCATGATGGCTCGATGGTAAATACAAGCTTCTTAAAACACGGAGGTCTCAGCCTTCGCCCTTTTTCTGTGGAAACTGCACGTTGTCCTCCGGGTCATCTGATTTCCTCCCACATTAAAAAGACGTATATGTTAGGTATTATAGAGCTTTCTGCCACTGACTAAGCCTCTGCTCTTAGAAATAGTTGCTCACTAAACTTAAATAGTTGGGATGGGTCAAATTTCCACACGGGGATTAATAAAATATGACAGAAAAAACTGCCAAATAAGGCTGAAGTTCTCCATAGACTAAAATAAGATCCGTTTTTTCAAAAACTTTCAAAACTCAGCACATTATGCACGTAGCAAATGCTAAAATATGGGAATTTCAACATACCAAGCACTGGTAAGAGGGAGGCACTGATCACTCAGCAAACAATCATATCAGCCAACCGACTGCTTAAACTGGCATATTGACTTGTATATGATTTTTTCTTTTAACAGAAAATAACGCTTTACTGCAAGCAGCCTCGTTCCTTGTGATTTCAGTGAAAGAGCTGGTTCTGTTCTGAACAGAGGGCTCTGAGTGTTTGTATTTGTTCTCTCTTGCCATCTGTTAATAAACACTGACAGCTCATGTTTATTCATTTTTGATAACGTGATGATTTTTAATTTACTTGAAACAGGTTATTGTACTGGACAGAAAGCTATGCTTCCCAGTAAAGCCTAAATATATGTTACTGATGTGGTAAGACGTGACTAAGTACTTCAGTAATCAGCTGTCAGAATAAAAACTTGATTTAGTGTCGCATATCGAGGACAACAATGGTGTGCAGCCATAAGAACAATCTCTTTAATATGAGGCAATTGAAATTTTACTTCCTCAGCATACTGTGCAGTTTAACTTGCTGTGCTATTGTTCATAAAAAGTCTGACTGAAATGCATAATTTTAATCAACTGTGAGATCAGTGTTGGCTGATAAAACCACTGTTAAAATCACGAGGACCTCACATACACACACACATGTACACATACACACGAACACTGGCGTTTGCTTATTATCACCCCTACCATGTTGTAAAAGTGTATCAAAGCACTAGACTGATGGGCTTTCAATATTCAAGACTCCTTTATTTGTAATCAAGTTTAATGTCTGGAATAATATGTATATAAGAAAAGATAAACTAAAAGGCACACTCTGGATGTGAGTCCACTCACCTCTGTGTGTTGGTGGACGGGGAGTTCTTCAGCCTATTGGAGTGCATTGATGGAGCTCCCAGGACTACAGAACAGGGTGGAGTGATGAGCTGGTGTGGACTTCCTGTGTGCGTGAGTGGCGCTTTTGCACGCACGTTCCTGGAGCCTGGAACGGGATTCCCGATGTTTGAGAGGTTTCCCCGACCGTCCTTGGCCTCCTCTCGCTCTTTCTTCCCTCGCTCCTTCTTGTTGAAATGTGTTGCTGCTGTACCTGCCGCCGCTGGCCTCTCCTCTTGGACCTCCAACATTCTCTCTATGTCCTTGTCTGTGTGGTTGTGTGTGTGTGCGTGTGTGGGTGTGTGTGTGTGTGTGTGTGTGTGTGTGTGTGTGAGTGTGAGAGAAAGTGTGTAAAAACAATAACAATAGTCCAGGAGCCTTTTCTTGTTCCGTGTGTATTTATGAAACTCCCCCAAGGGGGCTTTCAACGGCCCTTGGGCACACTGTTGAGAGAAGAGAGAGGAAAAAGGACTGTTAACAAAAGTGGGAAAGGTCCACAGTCTGACTGAATTAAAGTGATACTATAACTCTACCCAAATCTTTTTCAATCAATCAATCTCCCCCTGTGGGTTTGAAAGGTGGTTGTTTAAAGTCGGTCATTTTCTCTTTCACGGTGGCTGTGGTCACATCTTTTTCGCAGAGGACACAGAAAAAGTGTATAGCGACAAGTTTTCATTGTCTTTATAAACTATCAAAAATGTCGACAGAAATTCCCTGTAGCATAATCCCCGTCTACTCTTTTCATCTGTGTGCTCAGTATGCAACAAGTGACCAACATCAACAGCTAAAAAGCAGAAGCTACAAATTGAAGCAGTGTATTGAATCATATTCTGGCAAAAATACGAATGTAACATACTAAACACACACAACTTCCAACAGAAACATTTCAACTCAACAGTGCATCTTTGATGGAGCTCTACTGATAAAGTTGTTGATATTACAGCTTGTTGCAAAAGATATGTTTGAGGTCCACTAGAAACAGTGTCGACATAGTATAGTTTTTTTCCAGCAGAGAGAACTCACATGTTTATTTTTCAACCAGAAATGCCCTACTTCATTACAATTCTTTAAAAAAAAAAAAAAAAGTAAAATAAAATGGAGGGATCCTAATAAAAAATATGTTAAGTCATGTTAAACACCATTTGGCTATATATCTGATTTTTAACCTCTCGAATATCAATATTGGTATCAGCCTAAAACTAATAATATCAGTCAGGGGAGTTTTTGATACTTCAAAAGATTTTGGGTGAAGTTTCACTTGAACTGTATAAGTACCAGCGCCACATTGTAACTGTAGCACACAGTGACGTGTGTTGGTGGAGGGGGAGAGGTTGTATTGCGGTCTGAACCAACCTTTGTGTGTGTGTGTGTGTGTGTGTGTGTGTTGGTGAGTGAGTGAGCAAGAGAATTGCATGAGAATCCCGTTCGAGAGAGCGGTCCAGTCAGTCAGGCAGATTACATTGTCATCGTGAAAATATTTAGGAGCTCTTCCAAAACACTCAACATTGTAACTGGCTCCAGAGTTCCCCTGGGGAGAAGGAGGTGGGGTGTTTGTGGGGTTTGGCAGGCGGGTGGGGGGGGGGGGGGGGGTTGTCACTGGGAAGCAGAAAAATACAAACTCCTGCTACAGCAGCAGCAGTCATCTCTCCCTGGTCTACAGGAGAAGTGATTTACTACTATCAGGGCCGCAGATCACAACTACACGTGAGCAGAGGCTGGATTCTCCACAGGGACAGAGGAGCCTTGTGTATCCAAATTAGACTGATTGGACTGACCTTTCAATATAAAAATACACCATGTGACACAGGAGCAGAGGCTCTTCAGAGAAGTAGTGGGCTCATTATTGATTACTGAACTAGTGATCAACAGAAGTGTGTGAAAGAAATCCATTCTAAATGAAATTACATGTTTCTATTCTGCGACACAACATGCTTTGATACAGAAATGTGGAAACAAGGACTTCAACACACAATTATTTACGAGTGATACTGCAGCCCTGATGTGCAGCACACAGAAATAAACTGAAATTTCACACAAGAGCTTTTGCTCAAACTGTGGACCTGGTAGAAACGTTCACAGTTTAAATTTTGCCTCTAAATAATTACACACCCTCAGCAGAACAGACATTCAGAGTAAGTTCTCTCCTAGATACAGCCATTGTGTTGTTTCTAGAGTTGGGGTTTCTTAGTGCAGAGTTTGGATTAATGGAGGGAAGACAATGTGTGAGGGAGGACAATACGAGATGAACAAACAGTTTTATTTTGCTGTTGACTGTTGTTTGCTCATCAAAGTGAAGTGCTGGTTTGCACACGACACAGTGGGAAAAGACCTGCCAGATAGTCACTCTGAACCAAAACAATGTCAATCATAGCTGATAGGCAAAGCAGGATAAGGAAGCAAAAATGGAAAAAAGTGGACAAAACCCCTTAGAAAAAAATATAAAAGTAGTGAGGATTAAGTGGGACTCAGACATCATAAACATAGACTTCATTCACATAACATGCATTCTGTAGACACTGTGTCTAACATCATTTTCAATAATTTAACTTCTGTACAAAAAGATGTTACACGAGTACTTCTTTCCCGAACAACAAAGTGCTTTTAGTTTTGTTGTCTTTTAAGAATGAGACACCAGTAAGTGCAGATGTTAAGTAGGGCTGCAACTAATTACCAATTATTTTCTCGATTAATTGATTAGTTGTTGGGTCTATAAGATGTCAGAAAATGGCAAAAAATGTCAATCACTGTTTCCCAAAGCCCAAGGCAACGTCCTAAAATGTCTTCTTGTTCTGACCAACAGTCCACAACTCACAAAATATTCAGTTTACTATCACAGAAACTAGAAAATATTCACATTTGAGAACCAGAGAATTTGGACATTTTTCCCTTAAAGAATGACTACAAACGAATACTCAATTGTCAAAACAGTTGGCGACTAATCAATTAATTGACTAATCGTTGCAGATCTAGTGCTAAGTGTATGTTAAGGCATTAAACGAACATGTCACACAAACTCTAGTGTGAGGGTGAAAGTGTGTATAGCTGTTCCTAACTGCCATGCTCAAAGGTGGGGTGAAAAGCTTGCCGCTAAAGAGAAGGTTGAGACACAATCTTTCAAATGTTGGGATAACAGCGCACACTTTCAGTCATTCATTGAAGGCCTGTCCACTTTCTCATCTCTGTGCACCTGGCCAATCACTGAATGAAGTGGGCGTGATTGTCAGATTGACCGTTTTGTAAAGTTACAAAAATTGGCGGACGAAAGGGTGGAGGGAGTTTATGACACTTGTTTGACTTTCTGACAAGTAATTTGTTTGAAGCGAGCAAACGCTTTGTCTGAAAAGGTAGGTTCCTGGCTGTAACAGAAGGTGGGTAATGTGTATGCAACCCTGACTTCAGTAAGGAGTTCATTCCTTCACTGTGGGGCGAGAAGAGAGAGGAAGCTGGACTGAGATGAGTGACCGCAGCCGACTCAGAGTGACGGGGCAGCCAATCATCTGGACAGAATCCCTTGCAATTTCAGTTTGATGAAGGAAATTTTTTCTATCAAAAGAACCGGCTTCCTACCTCATTCAACCCTAACTAGCACATATGTCCTCAAGGGGTGTTATCTACACCTAAACCCCAATCATACACAAATGCGTGTAATGTTAGTACGCACATGCACACAGACACAAACAGCAGGACCTGTCAATCACCCATTCCCTCCAATCCCACACTAACGAGACACTAATTGGGGAGCTTACTGACATGACTGTCATAAGGAACGCGCTGGCACACACGCTAGCGTGCACGCTACAGCCAGCCAGCCGCACGCATACACAACAAAGCAGCAGAGAGGTAATCACAGACATTTCTCTTCCTCTATCTCCAGTAAAGACGCTGAACTGTCTATCATAGCACACACGAGGAGCTGCAGTGCGTGCAAGTTAATGGGAAAACAGTATAATGAGGCTCTAAAAATGAGCTTTTTGCCTCTGATATAAATATGAGGATCCACATGAAAAGAGGGCAGAAAATAGTTCAATTCAATTAGATTTGGGTTTTCCTATGCAGGTGGCACTAAAAGGGGGCATTTCATTTCACGCTTATGTAACAGTCATCGTACGCTGGCTGAGCGCGGTGTAGAGAGTAGACCCTTCCCGGCTACGTCACCCAAATTCCTCTGAAGGGGAGATGGGAGGCTTTATACCGGTGGAGTATCCATAGCAGAGTGGGGGTTTAAAGGTTTGGGATCAACAGGAAGAGACTTGATCTTGCTGCAAACCTAGAATGCCTTAAATTTATAAACACCTACACTGCTAATGCTTTATTTTAAAAAGGTGAAAGAATATGCAAGTGCAAACACACACACACACACACAAATTCTCTTCCCTCATCTCAGTCCTGCTGTTGGCTGTAAAAGGGCCTGCTGATGTTTCAGCCTTATTTATGCAAATCCCATTTTGCAGTTCAGTCACAATGGAGTATTGCTCTCTCTTTCTCGCTCTCTAGCTCCCCAACCCGCTCTCCGTCTGCTCGGCCTCCATCTCAAGAATTTCTTTAGCCCATTATTTGTTTAGGGCAATATCAGAAACATTATTTCCACCTCTCCTCACAGTTTTCTGCAAGAATATACGATGACTCAAAGCCATCAGTGAGTTACCGTGTAGTCTAAAGCAGCAGCCAGCTGTATGAAACAGAAAAGCCTTTCCATCTCTTGACACAAGGGCACAAAATTTGCATGTAACCAATATTAATTCAAATCAAATTACCATGTATGAAGTCTCAAATAAAAGCCTAAAAGAGGATCTTAGTATCTCACAGGCTACTAAATACAAATCTTAAAGCGAGCTGAGTAACTTTTATTGAAAAGCAGCTAGGGGTGGGTTCTGGTAACCGGTTCTATCCCGTTCTGCAAAATACCCAGATTGATTAAGCTCAGACAATGAATCTTTTATTAAACCTTTTATCTTTCTACACTCTTTTTCAATGGGGAAGAGTCATCGAAAACAAACAGGAAGTAGCTTCTCCTTTTAGCCGGCCCAGTGAAGGTCCGAGGACCAAAACATTGTGAATAATGTGAGTACAAGTAATCAACGCTACGCTGGATGCTTTAGTTCGTTTTTGATCTGAGGCACCTGTCTATAAAACTTTCTGGTGTGCCAGACCTTTGTAGAATTTGTTACTCTTATTGTAAACCATTGAAATATTCATCCGTGGTACTGACAGGCAGAAAGCAAAGTTATAAAGTCAGTAAGGTAACTCAATAATATCAGTTACACAGCAACATCGAGCTGAAGTTAGCAAACTTTTACCCAAACACAAAGAACACAAAGACTAAAGCACAAAAACAGTTTGAATTGGGTGTGTTTTAATGATTACAAATTAAACTTTATTTCTATGAAAAGGTGAAGCACTACTTTATTCAGAAGTTACAAAGGCTAGCATTAAATGAATAACCATTAAACCTAAACCATTAGTGAAACCTTACTATGTGTAACAATTTCTTCAGTTATATTTGACAAAAAATGACCAGGTAAAGGCTAATATGAAGATATCAATTAGGTATTTATTCTGCAATCTTAAAGTGAAGTAAAAAAACATCCTTGTACACAACCAGTTTCTTTCCAACACATACAGTACCTGCCTGGCTGCTAGTGAAGCACTGATTAACTGCAGACAAAACAAATTAACTCTACTTAAATCAAGTATCAAAAGCAAGATTTTAAAGCAAAGATATCTCTTGCTTTAAAATCTTGCTTTTAGAGAAAACACCTGCATGTTCACCTGTTGAGGTGAACTTCCTAAGACCACTATCCCAGCATGCCACACCCTGTAGAAAGGACTCATGACTCACGCATGGCACACACAGAATGTCAGGAATGCGGACTGTCACTAAAGATAGAGCTGTGACGCCAGAGATGTAACATCTGACATAATACATCTGCCGTGACAGGAACAAGGACGCTCATACATGAGCAGCGCTCACGCAAGTCTGACTGCGCTCCTGTTTCTCTTGAAACCGAGCCACCAACATATTTACAATGAACTTTAAAACTTTTACACATTCTCCGAACTCTGAGCTGCTCCCTGAGCAGAATGGCTACATATACCCAACCTTTTCCACCCAGGATCTCTCTTCTCCTCACCTTCATGTGTTTTCTTTCCCTGCCACTCATTATGTTAGTCCCAGTCTCAGCTGTCTCTGCTTTGGTTGGTCTGTCCAGCATTTCTACAACAACCAAAGCCCCCGTCCTCCATTCTTCCCTTCCTCTGGTTGCCAGCCGATGCCCTTCCATCCCCAGGGAGGCAACATGTGTGTAATGTCACATTTTGTCATATCATATCGTGGTGACAGAAGCCTTGGCGTGTCCATCACAATGATGGAAGCTGCAATGAAAACGGGAGGATGGGAAAGGGGTGTGATACAGATATACCCTTAGGAGAAGAGGGGTTATTACACAAGTCACTCTCTTCACAGCGAGCCCGGGTGGGTGTCTGGATCTCAGACGCGCGCACACACACACACACACACACACACACACAGAGACACAGCTGACTCACTAGTGACACATCTGCTGGTGTAGCCTGGGCACAGTGCCATGTGTGGCGGCCAGCTCCAGCAGCAGCACTGGCACTCGGCACTACGGCCTGCTCTGATCTGTCTCACACACTTCACCCTGCACTTCCATCTCTGTCCATCTGCCCTCTGTCTCTGCATCTCTGGCTGAGTTGGTGTGTCTTGTTTACACACGTTCACCTTTCTACTCAATACGAGACAAAGAACTGGTTAACTGGCACTGACACACCAAGCATGAGTGAAAGTCAGGGGTTATAAGGTAAACAGTATTATAAGGATATTTATCACACTTCCCTGAAACACTATTTTTAGCTCAGTACTAGAGATACAGCGATTAACCGATTTCACTATTAACTGCGCTTTAACACGTCATGGTTTTGTAACCGTAAAGTCTCAGCTACACTGAGTGTTTCTGTTCTCACTCTCAAAAAAAAGGGACATTATGGTACGTTATTTTTCTATGAACAACGGTTGTACTGTGAGGAAAATTAAACAAAACTGGGTCATTCCGTGTCAAATCACACAGAATCCAGGAAAGTGGTTGCAGCACTGTCTTAGATTTTGTTCAGAGTTTGTCTATATAATGTTTGGGTCCCAAAACTAAGGCCTGTAAAATATTTTTCTTCAGTTCTAATGATATTGATTGATATTTTTTAATTTTTTACACTCTCAAAAATGCCTCATCTGGGAAGCCATGTTTGGGCATTAATATCTTGAAAAGTATTATTAGTAGCCTATAGTAACCTCACCAAACTCTGTAGGATGGAAGACAAACATGTTCTGAGTATGACTGAACCATGAAAAGTTTGTACTGCATCATATTGATTTTCTATAAGGCCCTCGATTTGGAAAAAAGTGCAAAATTTCTAAACCACAATGATACTGAGGTTATTATAAACCCTTTTCTGCTCCCATATAGTGTCAATCATTTTTTCTTCAAATACATCTTTTATTAATTGTATACCAATATTTGAGGTATCTACCACTAATGGACACGAAGATATTAAGAATAACACAAGGTGTGGTAGCATTTTTCAGTCATTTTCATGGGACCAAAATGGTATGTGGGTCCTTCCATGTTCCCTTCATAGATAAATACACATAGTAGGCATTGTTTTCACTCTAGGAAAAAAAAAACATCCACAATGAAGAAGCAGGATCTTCCTTTATCTGTACTTATGTGTGTCCCAGCCTCTGAAATATTGATTGGAGTAAAGACATACATGTTTTCTGTAGGATCATTTTACTATAGGTCATTAACAAATAATTAATAAACACATCCAACCTTTTACGTGGAAACACATTTAGATACTCCCGCTGGAGCATGAGAGGGCCATTTAGGATAACACTTATTCCTCCTTATACCAGAGGTTTCATCCAAATACTTCACTTATTTTCAATATCCAGGACCTTACCAGACATACATGTTTATTCTTTATTTCTTACAATTCCTATGACACAGGAATTCAATAATCATGGAGATAATGAGGCAAAAAAAAATGTAATCCTGAATTTTTCCTGCCACAGGTAAAATATCTCTTAAATCTTTGTATGAAGTAAAAACAGAAGAACATTAGCACTTTGAACCCTTAATAACCATACATCAAGCAATGTCCATGTACATTTTTATGTTCCTACTAGCTTCCCCACATACCATTTTGGTCCTATGAAAATGAAAATATGCTACCACGCCTTGTTTTATTCATAATATCTTCATGCCCGTTGGTGGTAGAGACCTCAAATATTGGCAGAAATTTAATAAAAGATTGTGTTTGCAGAAAAAATAATGATTGATATATTAGCACAAAAATGTAGGTCAATATCACACTCAATTCAGAATTTTGCACTTTTTTCAAAATCTAGGGCCTTATAAAATTAAAATGGCAAGCAGTACAGGCTTTTAATGGTTTTGACATATAGGAAAAATGTTCGTCTTCCATCCTACAAAGTTTGATGAAGCTAGGAACAATACTTGTCAAGATATTAACGCCTAAGCATGGCTTCCCAGACAGGGCATTTTTTTAGGCTGTAAAAATGAAATAATATCAAGGGCTGAAAAAAATATGAAAACATAGGATTTGAACAGAAATATTTTACAGGCCTCAGTTTTGGGACAAGGTTTAAACAAAATCAGTGACAGTGATGCAACAACCTTAACTGATTTGACACAGAATGACCCAACTAGACAATTGTGTTAAAAAATAATGTCCATAGTCTCAACAAGCAGACTGCAGGCAGAACCATGTGCACAAACTTAAAATGCTGTGCTACAACAAGTTCAGGTACACAAAGTTACACATGCTGACTTCCCTTACTTATGTATGGAGGGGGGCTTCATTAGCCAAAGGAGACAAGAAGTGTTCTGGCAATGGTTGAGGGACCCAACACTGAAGCCTTGTATTCACCATAATGTCTTAAATCATCAGTGTGGGAGTAATTTTAAAACTTGCCAAAGAAAAGTCACTGCTAAAGGGTCCAACAACTCGAACTTAATGCAACAAATTCGAGATCACCATCCAGTTATACTGCTCAAGTGAAGATAATACACCAAGTAATAACCAAGTTAAAAAAATAGAAAAAAAACATTACTTCAGTGGCAAGTTACATAATGAAACATTGAGTTGGTAGGGAATTAAATATAAAACTGTCACTTACAATCAACAAAGTAGCAGTGAGTTAAGAGTTGGGCTTTCAGTGCAACATAAATCAACAGCAACAACGCAGGAAAAGGAGCATAGCACCGTTTATAAATTAACATTCACCAAAACAGCATGTAATTCCTTCAAGGGCTAGGTATGCTCGGTAAATGCGCCAGGTGTAAAAGACTAACTTAACATTAGGATCCTGTAGACTTCCAGCACTATACCATGAGATCTAATTTATTGAATTCAGTGATTAACAACATCTGCATAAGAGTTGTTCTCAATTTCTTTCTTTCATTTTTACTAAAACTGCAAAAAAAAAAAAAAATCATCCATATATCCATATTATTACCTAGATTAGTAATATTTTCCCCTAGGGGGTCAATAAAGTTCATCCTAATCTTATATTAATAATAAACAACTGCTCATGTGATTTTATCCATCCGTAGTGATGTGAAGTAAATTAATGCATAATAATTGTGAAACCGTGATTTTTCCTCAGACTATAATTGTACCATCAAAATCTATAATCAGTTTATCCCAATACAGTACAATTATTTCACACCACATTTTACCTCAGATTTTATTGGACACAAAACTGAAAAATATTGCTAATTTTGTTGGACACTTAAAAAATACACTTGAAAACAGCATACAGTGTATACAAAAAGGTGGGTTGTAAAACGTTTTAGACAGTTGACTGGGAATTACTTTAAATGCAGCATGGTGTCTGTGTTCCTTACATATTGCACATCAGTTCATGCTTTAACATGTTCATATCTCTTTTGGGTGGTGATAGTAAACAGAATATTAAAAATATTCTCCTTCCGTGAGAAAGAACACCTACACAATTTGCGCAATTTTGAGATAGCAAGATTTCTTCTTTGTTAGTCATAAAAATCATGTTCTCTCCTGCTTAATGTCACACATCTGCACCCACAACCTACTCACACCCCAGTAGATAAACTAGCCATGGTCACAAAGCAAATATGCAAATTCACAAATCCATGTTTTTCCCTACAGTAAGTTTCTCTCACGGAGGACATCTGAAGCTCAAATGACGAGTCAAACAGAAACTCCATTTGCTTAAGAGAAACTGTTGCTCTCTGTGCAGACCCCTTTTTCCTCTCTTCCCTTGACCATGCTCTCTGGTCCGTGACTCCCTCCCCTCCATCCCGACAGTCGCTCCCACACTCTGGCCACATTCCTCCCTTGCTCATGCTGAGAGGACGTCTCCCTGTGGCTAAAAACATTGTGGGAAATCCCAACAGCCAGGCCCTTCAGAAACCGTGCAGACCATTGAGGTAAAGTGTAACAGAGACTCACATTCCTCACTTGCTGTTCAAAAGGCTCTTTTTTTTAACCCGCAAGTAAAAAAACTAACAAGAGTGTCACCAATGTTTCGATACTGAACCTTACAACAAACAGCAGAGAAACATCAAATATCAGCACTTGAAGCAGCAGTCAGTACAACCCACGCTATGCAAGACCGAAATTTGTAGCACTATGAGCATTGGGTAGAAAGGGAATTAAATTTCGTCTGTGCTAAGACGGTTTGCCCACAACATGTTTTCCATAGCTTCTTTTTGTATATTAAAAATGCATCTGTACTGAACTGGCATGACAACAAACAAGCAAAACCATATTTTACTCTAAACATATATAGAGATACCCTGAATGATGCCTTTGCAGACTACCTGTGCTCAGATCCTTCATATCTTCCAGAATCCCTCCATTAAACAAATCATTGTGATGATGGTGATAGTTGTGTTATTAGCATTTTGTTGTTCTTGATTTTTGATTGTTGGTGATATGCTGGTGGGGCACTATGCTGCCTGACACTAAGTAGTTCTATGCTGTTTGATGTCTGTCTTTCACTGTGATGTCCTTTGTTGTTGTTTTATTTGTCTGACAATTGCCTTAGACACCAAAGAAATTTCCAAACGGGTAATAAACAAGACTGACTCACTAATACAATACATGTGCTGTCTTCTTCTACACTATCATACAACAAAATTAGCACTTTAGAGAGAATATGGCTCTGTTCACACCTGGCATTAACTTGCATCTTGGGTGATCCGATCACAAGTAGATAGCTCTAGGTACGCCAGTTCACACCTGGCATTAGTATACGTCTCCACATGTCTAGAGTGACCACTTGTGATTGGATCTCACTTCCCCGCTCTATATGCAAGTCAACATGTACATCATTTCCATTTGCAAAGACCAAATGTGTTGTTTTTAACTGGCGGAAGGCAGCAAATCAATTCCCGTGCCTAGTTTGCCAGAAATTAAAAGAAGAGGAAGAAGTTTGCAAAGACCTTGGCAAAATCAAAACTCTTTGGCCCAAATGGATGTCAGACAGCATGTTTTGTGTGTACTTCATCCACGAGAATCCATTTTGCCCATTGTTGTAGCTTCTTCTTGCTGTTTCACACTTTAGTATGACGCCCTTCACGTCAGTTGAGTAGGCAGGCCTTCATTGTGGCCCAGGACACATTCTCGTACACACCGCTAAAAGAATGTGGCCATATGCAGCCCAGACCAGCTCTAAATGTGGTCTGAGTGATTGGATCTCAATGCGTTCTCAATGAGACTTGGGTGCGTTCACACCTGTACTTAAAGCTGTCCACTTGTGATCGGATCACCCAACATGTATTTTAATGCCAGGTGTGAACAGGGCCTATGAGCCAAACCATGTCCCTGAATTACAGTTACCCCAGTCAGCACTAGTGTGTCATTCCCATGGAATTTTAAACACACTGGGTAAGACCTACCCAATTAAATACAGGCACAGAGCAATATTCACGTGCATACTCACATACCATTGCAGATAGAAACACCCACATGCGGCAGTACTTATTTGTACTAAGACGCAAATGTCTGAGACGTACTGAAAACTGCATTACAAGTTTATGGCATGAACTGTTGTGAGTCAGAGTTTGCTTACTTGTATGCTCCTCTCTCAGAGTCTCCTTTGGCGTTCCTCTGCAACTACCCACATGCTAATATGTTGAAAGCATACAGCATATGTCCTGTGTAACCCGGGTAAAGTGACCTGCTTATGCATTTTATAAAGTAACATCCTATACTCAATCTGCCAATTAATCCTGATACCAATTTACACACACTCTTTTCATTATCATTCTTCCAGCATGGTTGTATAGCGCTAGTAACTACTCTCAAAACTTCCAGTGGTGGCTCAGGTAAAAAAAAAGGCAGAAAAAAACAAAACAAAACAAAACAAGATTTAGCTAATATTCACAATTTTTATATAACAATTTTTTACTGTATATTTGAGGCATATAATGTTTTTTCCATTGTGTTTAAAGTGGTTAAAAAAAACTTCACTTCTGTTTATGAGCATATAGCTCAAATTACTAGACAGAGGGCAAAAACACATTCACAGGATAAAAACACGCTCAAGGAGATATGAACTATTTAAATCTGAGGTGTGGCACTATTTTAGATGCTACAATTAAGTGATTCTTGATTATAGTAGAGGAGTTAAAACAACAAACATGTGGGTGCATCCACCTGAACACCATCCACAAGTACAGTAGAAGCAGAAAGGAGGGAACCTGTTGATTTGCCTGACTACAGACACATGCCAGTTCTGTTCTGATAAACCTTTGACCTATATATAAACCTATATTTATCTATCCATTCACATCTATTTAATGATATAGAATACCACTGAAAAAATCAATGGGACATTAAAATCCAGGATGAATGCAACCAGAAAATACAAAAATAAAATATCAACATTACAGAATTGTAGTACTCAGAGAATTCCAGGAAATGTCACATTAGCACTTTAGGAATCAATATCATATTTGACTGGGAAGTACCAGCTGATTGAATTAGAGTAGAAGTAGAAGACCTGTAGTTGGTTGAAACATTGCTAATAAAATTAAAGGGAGCTGTGATTCCAGTGTACCAGTACTCCTTGTACTGTCCCTGTCAATCCCTCCCATATTGATGGACTGATATCATGAAATAGACTATGTGTAATTTGTGCTGTGTTCAAGTCATATCATTCAGACCATAATTATGAGCAGCAGAATTGGAAAATACTTGGTGAAAAGAACTACAGAATTATCAACAAAATGGCTGCAAAGCCGCCATCACTGGTATTTACAGCTAAATAAAATCCAATATTTACTCTATTTCTTTCAATTCAGCCAATTAAAAAGGTTTGTATACACAGTTTGTAGCTGGGGTTCCCCTTGTTAACGAACCACTACAAATTTGTAACACAACAAAAAATAGCTCATTTTGGCTTTTAATATACAACACCAAGACTAGCAATGAGGTAATCATCTTGGAATAAAGCATAATGAGAGGTTCTTCCATTCTTCCAATTTGCCGACATTTGGCGATTACAGCAAGAACCCAAAGATCTGCCTCCAAAGTTTCAAACTGAACCTCTCTTGAACTAATTGTTACCACATTCACATTTGAAAATTCCACCAAAGATCTTGGTGAGCTCCAGTTTAAAAAAAATCCACATTAAACAGACAGTGTGATGAATGCAGACAATATTCACCTCTGTAAAGCTTTGCAATTTTTTTTGTCTCAGAATTATGTCAAGGATTACCAAAGTTTCTACAAAGCTGACACATACACACCCTCAATAATCAGGAGCTCAACCAAAGCACATAAAGGATTTAACATACCAATAGCTTCCTCTCATTAAGGCTGACAGTTTAGTCTACAAACACTTGATAATGAAGATTTGATACAGTTGATGGATGCTTATCACTGCCTAGCAAACTCATTTCAAATGAAAACCAAGCTCTTTGTCACATGTACCAAGTTGTGTGGCAAATTGGCAAAGTGAAGAACATCAGAAATCTGATCCACTTCCTGTTTAACCACCACATGGAACAAATAGACTAAAAGAAGGACGTGTAGTGGGTAAAATCTCACCTTTAACACTTGGATAGATAAGGATTACTCCAGAGTGCCTCCAGTGCTTGAGTCTAGTTTAGAGGCATGTGAAAACCAGATTTTAAAATGTGGTTCCCTTTTACAGTACATGCATGGTTAGCTTAGGGTGTTTTCATACCTATTTTTTTTTTTTACCAATTTTTTGTTTGCTCTGGTCCAAATCAGTTAATGAGTAGATTTGGTGCGTTTTCCCCTGGGTTCGGTTTCTTTTCGGAGAAAAATCCAACCAACCCAAAATGCATCACTACAGGCCACATGAGAACGTTCACTTCGCTCATTGGTCAGCTGTGTCTGGGGCAGGAGCAAGAACGTAAACACAGGAAGAAAGTCCTGAAGGAGGTCCACTGGCCAAAATAACGTACTACATTGCACTAGTCCAGGTCCGACCTTGATTCATTCTCCGGCTAATTGTTAGCAACCGTTAAATAGGCTCATCCACATCCCAGTATGCAAACACATCTGGCTACAGGAGCCATTTCGCTCAAACCTGTGGAGTACACCTACTAGTCGGGTCGGATCATGTTCACAGCACAAACTAACCGCTCGAGAGTTTGTCTGGGACTAGACCAAGACCACCTCCTCTAAAGGGTCTCAGTGTGGTTGTTTTGGTCCACACCCGAGTGCGATTACTGTGTTCACACCTGCCCAAACGAATCACACCAAGGGGGGAAAACGAACCAGAGTTCGATTTAACCGAACTAAAGTGTGCAGGTGTGAAAACACCCTTAGTGTCATGGTGACACGTTTACAAGTGACAACAGTCAATCTGATAGCTAGAGAAGACCTAAGCCTGGCTGGCAGCTTTTAGTATAGATAGGCTGAGGTGAATGCAGGCCAACGCAACCCCCAGGTTCCACCTGAAAGCCGCTCTGTTTGAGAGGACCCCTCCCCTTGGGGCAAGTGGACAAGCCCGTCTGTGCCATAACTGTCAATCACAGTAGAGAAACATGAAAGCAGATTGAAGGGTACATTCTGACTCAGCCAGACACATCCCTGAGGATCCTGTATGGCCAACAGTCCCACCTACCCATCTACAAATATGAGACTGAGACCTCCTACGCTAAAAAAGATATGAAGTGCAGCTATTAGAGAAACACATTCATATTTATAACCAAAACTGTTTGGAAAGGCACACTAAGCTGTTAAGACTTGACTACTAGAAACCAGTCATTAGAGACCCAAATGATTTGTTTTGAAATTTCGAATTTCCTTTATTATAAAAAATTTATCTTTATTATGTTTTTAAGTGATGACTGCTCTGTAATGGTCGGCGTAGAATTTAATCAAATGAATGAATAAATAAAATGCAACTGATGCTCTTGTTTTTGTACCATGTGGCATGAATGACTAAATAATTGATAGTTCTGTCAACTAATCGGCTTAAAGTACTTAACACTAGTTTTATTTTTGAATGGGTTTGGTGCTCCTAAAACAACAAGGCCTTATTTATTGAACACATACACATTTTATGTTTTTTTTTAATCTATAATTTTGCTGGTGTTACCTTTCTTCTGTCACTTTGTACCTGGGCCTTTTACATTGCTATACATATCAAAGATTATTATTTTTAGGGACACATCAATTCCAGTTTTTCTCTGTCTGTACTGATTCACATACCGAAACTCTGGTTATTGGCCAATACAGAATAATAATAATAATCAAATACTATTTTTTTTTTCCTTTTTCAGCTTTAAATACAGTATGAGTGTAACTGATTGTCTAGGTAAAGTATCATGAGGATGTAACCACACATCACCTCAAAACTGTAGATACTGACAGACATTCATACAACAGCTTTCTTTTCAGGCTTGTGCAAATTTAAAAATAGTGTGTTTGGAGGGTTAATAAAACTGAGTTGTCGCAATTCATACCGACAGTGACAGACACAGTATTTAATGTGGATCAGTTGCTTCTGGCTGATTCGTTTGATAAGGTTGATACCGGCACTGGTACTGATCAAACGTATCGGATCAGTACTCATTTGTACTGATGAGGAAGACATGACAACGGCTGATCATGAAAGCTAGAGGAGAAAATGGGCAATATTTTCAGCAATCAATAAAATCAATAGACACAGAAATCGAATGTTTATTTTAACCCTCATCTAACATGAACTTCTAAGCTTATGTTTCCATAAATGATGAGTTAAATCTACTGGTTTAGAACTTCTACGAACTGCAAAATAAAAAGCTTCTTCGATCAAGCCAGAATTTGGAAACAAATCCGCATTTTTGCAAAAAGGGGCAAAATATTCTTTATGAATACAATTTATTAATGTTTTTTTTAGGTTTTTTTCACCATTATATGTTCATGCTCTGAAAAATATCCACCTAGACTGTACATAATTGTACATCACAATTTTAAATGTTTTAATTTCCCTGAAGGTCCCAGTGTGGCATCAAGCACTCTAAACGTCTTTTTCAGACCTTTGATGGTAAATCAAGGCAAAAAATCCGTACAAATACATGTTAAATACTAAATCGTTTTTTTCCTGCTCCCTTGGGAATAATTACAATACTGTGGTGGCCTGACCATAGTCAGTTCAGCAGATTAACTAAATCCCTTAATTAATTGTGACTGAATGCCTTAAAACAGCAGGTAAATGGGAAACTGATGCATGTTTCACTTAAGGTAAATACTACTTCGAGTAGCTAACGATTACAAAAAAAAAGATCAGACTGAGCCTACAGAATGAAAATAACATTTTTAGGCAGTAGAAAAACAGACATACTTGGGTCTAATCTACTGTATGAAGGAAGGGGAGCCCCCTGCCACCCACTACACAGGCAGCAAGACAGATCGCCCCTCCAACACATCCTTCCATGTCATACACAACACAAAACCTTGTGAGTTTTAATTAGAAAACCCATGAAGCAAACAAATGCATGGAAACATGAGAAGCCAATACACAGAAGAGAAAATAAACCCTTAGCTGCTTTCCATCAATATCCATTTCCCTGTGTCCTTCACCTCACTGTGGTTTTTGGTTAACACACGTTGGATTAGATAGCAGATAAATAAACTGTGTGGACAGCTTTCTCAAGAAGAGCAGCCTGACCTTGTTGTGTCCCCACTCATGTGCAGATCAGAGAATTAAGACCAAACATCGCACTGATAGTCCAAAGCAGCGCAGCTCTGAGGTCCTTTTCCTCAAGCCGCTTCCCTGAGCATTAAGAATGGTTGTACGTGGTAACTGCTCTACACCTCAAGGCCTCTCTAAATCAGAATGCAGCTATCAGTGTGGGCACCTTCATAGATAAATGTCACAGAGACAGTGAAAGATAATGGGATGAACCTGTGCCTAACTTGTAGCAGTGAAGTTATGGCACCAGTTAGTCTTCGAGGGAAAGAAAGAATTGCTTGCTGCCATGCTTGATAATGCAACAAGTTATGAGGTTTAAAAGCAGACAAACATTGTAGTGAGGAAAAGCTGGAAAACAAGCATGAAGCATTCTTTTTCATACTGCTTTACTTATTCCTAAATATGGTGAAAACCACACTTACATACATTACTTCAACACCACGGCTGTGTCCAAAATCGCTCCCTTGTTCACACATTTACTATTCCCAATATATCAGAAACTCAGTACTCTACTGTATGAGCAGTATATCGTGATTTCAGACACTTCAATCATCATTTTGCGTCATTGCTTACAGGAATACACTCAGATGGCTGATGATTTTTGCATATATTAAATGTGACGCATTGCATTGCGGGATTGTCAGCTTAACCATTTTTTGAGGGCACTATGGAGTGTATAGATTTCACACTCACAGAATAAAATGGTGGGCAGTACATATTGTGCATTATATAGTAAATAGGAAGTGATTTCAGACACAGCCCATGTGTTACTTGTGTGCATTTCTAGAGGTATTCTTATGAAGAGATGAAGCAAAGAAAGAAATGAGGATAAGAGAAAAGTATTCATGTGCAGTCCGTTTTGGATGTATGTTTTTAAGAAGTTGAGGGAGATGTGTATGTAAGAAACTGTGCGATAAGAGTGTGAAAAAAAACAAAAAAAAAAAAGAGAGAGAGAGAAAGAAAGCCAGAGATGAGCTGGGTTACCTCAGAAGCCCCCCTGCCCTTTCAGCCGGGCCTCATATGGAGAACCAGGCCTCGGGTCCCCTGTGCACTGATGTCTGCTCTCCACTCGACTCCTCCCAGTCAGCCACGGAGGCTGTGCAGGAACCTGGCCCACTCACGACACCCTACAGCCACAAGTCATTCACACCTGGAACAGAGGAGAACTTTGCTCATCGGGTGACACGCAAACAAGCAAACGGCAAGGAAAAGCACTCAGTCACTCATGTTCACAAGCCCAACATGTAACAAACACATAACCAGTGCAAAGCTCAGGTCATTAGGGGCTACACTAGCAGCGTATACTCACGTTTTTAACCCAGACACTCATTTATAGTTCAGTTATCGACCTGTGTGCACATAAGGGACTACAAGACGGTGCATGATACTCTATCAAGAGTGTCCTTGCTTCTATGCATCCTAGAGGACTTCCTCCTTCCTCCGAACATACACTTGTGGGAGCAAACGTATGACTTTTTTTTTTTTTATCTCAACAATGCGAAGAAAATAGAGCAGAAGTAGTGAGTATAGAAAGGATAAATATGAACAGATGCAACAGATACATGTTAATGGCGGGCAGCAGTGTTGCCTAGCAATTGAGGAGACCAGAGTCCTGTAACAAGAAGCGACTGGCATGTATGCTTTGAAACTGTCCTTGGACAAGACACTGACCCCCTACCTGCGAACTCAGGAGTCGCTCTGAATCACAGCATCAGCTAAAAGGACTCAAATTTAAACTGCAACAAAGCAAAAAAGCTGCTGAGATTTTCTCTTTACAGTTATAAGAGAGAAAAAACATAGCGTCAAGCCATTTTTTTTTTTAGCAGATACACATTTATTGGGAAAATTGAATGAAGTCCTAGCAAAATGTTATAAAAAGGAAAATAAATGCTTAATTAACTCGAAAGGACACTAGGGTGACTTTATCAGGGGAGGAGATTCCCAAAATCCCAAACAACTGCAGGTATAAGATGTCATTTGCTCAAACACTGTTTCACTATAGGACCTGTGGATATTTTTCCCCTCACAAGTTAAACAAAAATTGGTAAAAATAGACGACTGAATACATTCTTTGCCATGTTTAGCTCTCTGGTCTTGCCAAGGTAACACAGCACAATGCCACACAAGTTATTCACAAACGGGCCTACTCGAGGAAGTCGTCCTAAAATACACACAGACATCTACAAACCTAAAACTCCACAAATAAACTTAAAGCACACAACATCTACAGAGACTAGACTCCCCCCTGAAATCTCAGCGCCTCACTGGACAACTCTTGGCGGACAAAGTAATTCCATGGCGCTTGAAACTCCAGGAACTTTTTTTTTCTTTTTCCTAAAAGAAGTTGTTCCTGTTTCGCCAGAGAACTGGGGGGGAAGGGAGGACTTTCAGCACTTGCATTCATGGAGCCTCGGCCAGCGCAAACAAAGTCTTCCCCGAAGAGGGAGGCACTGGACGGCGGCGAGAGCGAGAACAACGACGTCGGGCCACGAGCACACACAAAAAAACACGTACAAAATGAGCTACATTTCAGGGCTTAGTCTGCTAATAAAACAATTTCGACCCTCCTTAGGAAAACGTTCATTTTCAAGTTCTGCTAGCTCCGTTAACAATGTAACAATTAAATCGCTCGGCAGATGATAGGGCTGGCCGACACAATCAGCAGCCGAGGCCTATAATCTCGCTGCGCGCTTATAATTCATATCAAACACATTTTTAATAAAGAAAATACAATACCAACGGTGTGGTACTCCTGAAGAATGCAGAACATGCATGCTGCATTGTATCCTTTTTTCATTTTCACGAAGCACGGGCGGTCCTCCAGTATAATGGGGTAAAAACCAATATTTCTCCGCGGGTTTTACACCATGCCGAAAACATCGTGAATAATCCGCTTTTGTTGCGCTGGAAAAATCGGCATTGCCGGTTGAAAGGGTGCTCACTGTCTGCCAGGCCAGACGCGACGGTGGGTTTGCTAGCCAGCCTTCGGGGACAGAGGCAGAGAAGAACGGATACCGGAGTGAGATGTCCCCGGGAGGAGGACCCGCGTGTGCCCGTTGCCAGGAGGCGAGCTGTGCCACCGACACTTTTCACCTGGATTTGGACAAATGAACGCTCACCTGGAATGTTAGCTTAATCTCCGTTTTCCTCGAACGACGGATAAATAGCGCACACTTATCAAATCACAACATTATCACGGCACCATTATAAAATAGAAATATGTCTCCCCCCTTTCGCCCGAGCTTTCCAGTGGTCCTACTCCATTGCATCCCAGTCAAGATTTCCTGTCGTTGCTCTCCCCCCCACCCCCCCTCCGCTGCAGCGCGATGGTTTAGCCCGAATTCTAAGTAGCAATTCTAGGTCAGGTCTGTGTGCCAGTGAGGATGTTACTGTCGGACAGCAGAGAGACACTAGTGTCCACCTCCATGTAACAAACACTGTAAAAATATAAACACACAGAAGAAGAGGACAACAACACCTAAACTGTGCTGTTTTGTTTTTTTTAAAGTCACCTTTCTTATTGTTTTTCGGAGTTGTGCCCTCGTCTTTGTGGTGACTTCGAACTTCATATGAAATAACGTAATCGTTGCGTATCAAACTTGTGGAAGTTTTTTTTCTTTTTTTCTTTTTTTTTGCACAAAATCACCAGCATCTGTGCAATCAATTTTTAAAACAAGCAGTATTGGCGTTTAGAGCTGAAATTATGTATTGAGCATACTATTTTGATAGTTGATTTATCGTTAGAAGTATTTTTTTTAATTAAAAAATGCTAAACATCTGTTGTTCCAGCTGCTCTATGAGAAAGTGAATACTTAATAAGGTCTGGACTGTTTGTCCAGATTTGAAAATATCACCTTTGACTTTAGGAATTTGTGATTGGCACTTTTCTGTGTCTTCTGATATAAATCAAATGAGTATTGATTGGGAAATAGTTAGCAAATTAATTGATGATAAAAAAAAAAAATAATGGTTAGTAAAAGCCCTTCTATGGTATTGGTCAAACATTACTGTCACTGCTGATACAGAACTAACATTTTTGGTATTTTTTATCCTGATGCTTGTTCTTTTTTAAGCACTTAATTATCTGCACCAACATTTTGTATCAAAGAGGTACTGCAGTGTTTTAGTGTTGTTCTTCCATAAAACTGGAGGAATTACGAGAGATAGATTTTTTTTAATGGTCAAAATCAAAGCAGTAGAGGCTCTGATATGCCAGATTTTTATTGGCCCATAGTATCGGTCAAGTTCAAACAAACCTAGATCCTACGTTTCTCATAATTCAACCAATAAGCATCTTTTCATTAGATCATCTCAGCGTTTCCATGTCTTTCAAACTTCACACCTCCAGTTTCTGGCACATACTTTCTCTTGGAAATTTGGAATCTCCAGGTGTAAGATGAGATAACCATGATTGCATCATCAGGGGTAATTGTGTCAGACTTGACAAAGTCCTTCAGAAGACATCATGCAACTGTTATCAATGTAGAGGCTGAGTAGTACTCATGACTAACCCTTACTGTATGTGTCAAACTGATGGTGTTCCCCTTCAACATGAACCCATACACATCAGTTTTTGAACTTTATTGTCAACAATTTACTTCATTAGTCGCATCATTGCTGTGTTCATAACCCTAGAATCATCATATTTTTACAGTTGTGGGTGTAATAATGCAAACTCCAATCATCAAAAGAACATAATAAAACAAAAGAGGAGGTTATGCATTATAATGAGGGGTATTTATAATAATGGGTCCACTCCATTTATATCAATAAGAGATGGTCATCATTCATGATTCACATTGTTTAACATTACATGAAGAAAAACAGAATAAAACGACATCTACTCTTCGAAAAATTCTGGCTTATCACTCCACCGCCCTTCATTCCTTTTCTTTGAGGGAGGGTTATTCAGTGCAATGTAGTTTCAATAGTGTTCCTGATGAGCAAAGTAGTGAATGACAGTGAAAAATAGACCGATGCCACTTGACAAACAAAATTATTTCTGCCACAGCACATGCACACACACGCATACATACTCATCACAAGCCTCAGAGGAAGAGTGAAACATTAAGGACATGCAATGCAAGAGTGGTCCTTCTCAATATTTAATCAAGATACATTTCAAAACTAAGCCAAATGTATAATCATAACATCTGGGGATTGAATGAATTGGTGTTTAAGTGCACACATTATTAGCAGTCCTGATTGTATGTGTGTGTGTTTGTGTGCTAGTGTACTCTCTTTATGAGCACTGATTTAGATTCTCAAAGTGAAGATGTTTTTGCAAACTGAGGACATTCAAGAGGACAGAATCGTGAATTTATTATATCTTTTGAGCTTTTATAAGGAGTTCCGTCACTAGAAATGAGTAAGAACCGCGTTTCCTTTGCTCACAATGTTGACGGTGCCAAAACACCAGGAAAAGGGCTCTTCTAACAGCAGATTTTGGAAATGAACGCACAAAAAATAGGGAGGTCATGCTAAAAAAATTTGTTCCCAGTACTTGTGTCATTAAGACCAATGATAATTTCTGTTTTCAATTAATCTGTCAGTTATTTTCTTGATTAACCATCTAAACCAGAAAATAGTAAATTTCTGAAGGAAGCATGAATGTCTGTAACAAATTTTATGGCAACACATCCAAGAGTTGTTGACATATTTTACTCTGAACCACAAATGTGAACCTCACGGGGGCGTTAGAAGAAAATTCAGGGGATTACCAAAGTGAATAGGATTCATTGTCTGGGAATCATGAATGTCTGAATAAAATGTGACAAATCATGTAGTAGATGTTGAGATATTTCTCTGGATAAGTGAGGAAAAGTCAGGGGATTACCAAAGTCAGCATGATTCATCCTCCAAGGACCATGAATATAGGCAAAACATTTCATGGCAATCCCTCCAATAGTTGTAGTCAGTTGTTGCGGGTTAATTTTCTGCTGATCGACTAATTCTTTCAGCTCTGATATCATCATTAAACTTCCATATTTTTGTGCTGGTGCACTGTTTAATTACTGTGAGATTATAGGAACCTAGATCTCTATGACTATGTGAACCTACAGTACAGTAATAAGTCATTTGGTTTATTTGAGTCTCTGCTGAAACACTTTTTTCTTTCTTTCTAGCATACCATGCCTCTCTGCATATATCGTACACAGCTGTAGAGCCGTAAAAGGCTTTAACGTAGCAAGTATTTTTGGATGACACACATACGACACAAAATCATGGGATGTGAGCTGCATATTTGTGACTTTTGACAAGCAGGCCATGGCTACGTTGGACATGTTTGTGCATGCTAGTAGAGATCAGTGACACTCCACAAAGCTCTGCCTCTCTCTCACACACACACACATAGCCTACACACACACACACACACACACACATATATACGCTCCCCTCCCTCTCTGGTTCTCTGTGAGTGTACAAGTGTGTGGGTGTGTGCATGTGTGTATGATAAACCCCACTGGTGGAGTAACAGTAGACTGGCAGTATTCCCAGACTGGGTTGCATTAGACATGCACACTAGCAAAGCTCTTCAGGTCGATGTTCTGGCTCTCCAGCGCTGCAACTCTCTGGCATGACTAACCCAGAATACTCCACAAAATCCAAATTCTGCCCAGTGTTACATTAAAACAACCGGAGAATTATATTTATTGCACTGTAAATGCTATGTTTGTGTGTTTGCTTTCCTGTGTGGGTGTTTGTGCATCATCTCTGTGCGTGTGTGTGTATGTGTGTGTGTTTAAGCAGGACACCAACATTGACTGTTCACTTATCATATTACCATCTGCATTATTTAAAGCTTCGATAAACAGTCTTATGCTGGTGAGACGCACTTTAGACACAAAGAGGAAGGATGAGGCGGTGGAAATGGAGGAGCAATATTTCCACATTACGCTGATAAAGACAGTGTCTTATTCAAATTAACGTGTAGAATATTAACAAAAACACAGCTGGCCTCAGACCTGGCTGGCTGTGGGAAGACTGGGAGGTGTAGTGAGTTTGGGAAATGGGGATGTGTGTCTTCAGGGCTGCTGTGCAGGAAGAATTGGTAATTGGGTTTGGTCATCAACAGGTTTGGTGGTGGTGCTGAGAAGAACGCCAGGACTGGCTGGGTTATCAAAATACTGAGACAGTGAGCTCACTCACACAGCAGTGAGGTCATTTACCAGAGTGTGGCAGCCTGACCAATCATCAGTCAGCCTATTATCTTGGTATGCAGTGTTGCTATGAGTAACAGAGACAAGCACTGCCTCACAGATCCCTAATGATGGCTGATGCACTAGGATGCTACCACTTGGCCTGATCTATTCTATTCTTGGTAGGCATCTTCCTCTCTTTTGGACACTTTGTTCCAATTTAAACATAAAAATTAGATTGGATTCAATTATAAGTTTCAACATCATTTCACCCCATTTCCTCCCTTCCGCCTTCCCGTCTTTTCACTCCCACCCTTGTTTACTGTTGCCTGCAGCGGTGTTTTCTCTGACTCTTCCTTGTGGCAGGTGAGTGTAAACAAGCTCCAGGACTGAAACAATGTTAATTAACTTATCATTAACGAGTCGAGGCAGACCCCGGAGATCTATAAGCAGTTGCCCACCCACCTACGTCTCACCATTTCACTAACTGGACTGTTAATGACTAATCAGAGGCGAGAGTGATTAGATCACCTCCTAACGAGAAGGATTTATGATTGCACGAGTCTATTATGCCTTTACGTGGTTGAGGCCTTACAGGAACTGAGATCAGGGGCTCACAGGAGCTCACAGGGGCTCAAAGGGGCTGGGAGACATGGATGACAAGAGTTGTGAGTGTGTGTGCAGGGCTGGATATAGTGATTTGGGGGCCCCAGGCAAGCGCCGTCTTGCTTTATTTTCACCCTTTCTCTAACTGGGAATGTTGGTATTGGCAGTGATACAAGAAGTAATCCACACTTTTTTCTGAAGTAAAACTATGAATAGTAAAACTATTAATACTGCACAGTAAAAGAAAAAGTCCTGCATTCAAATTTTTACTTAAAGTGAAGAGTGAAAGAGAGGCATTATTAGCACAATGTACTTAAAGTTACTTATAATGCTGGATAGTTTAATGAATAATAATGCATCATATTTTAATTGTTATATTTTGTGAGTAAAATCTGAATCTGCAACATATCCAGTAACATTTGTCAGGTAAATGTAGTAGTACAATGTTTTCCTCTGAAGTAGAAGTATACAGTTTCATATTTTTAAGTGCTTTGGAGGCCTTTTGTAAGTTATTTTGGGATACAATGAGTTAAAATAGTAACATAATTCAATATTTTTCATATCTAAACATCATAATAAATCTATAGCTGTTTGGGGCCCTTTTAGTTGGGGGCCCCAGGCAGTTGCCAACCTTGCCTAATGGGAAAGTCCGCCCCTGTGTGTGTGTGTGTGTACCCACCTTGAAATACCACCCAAAAGGAAGAGCACCCTGACTCACTGAGTGTATTCTCTTCCTCTCTGCTATCTTTGTGTATGAATGCTTACCGAGAGGAAACAGATAGATGCAGACATTCCACAACCCATATTCCTCCTCACTCTATCTTGTTGCCATGGGAACTGAAGCAGACGGGAGACAGGTTCATATCGGCCTCCCTCAGGTCTCCAGTCACAGTCTCCTTCTCTCTCTCTCTCTCTCTCTCTCTCTGTGCTGTCAGAGGCGGCTGCTCCTGTGTGGGCCACTGATACTCGCTGATTAAAGGAAGTTATAATTTGATTTTCTCAGCAGGCGCCGTTTAATAGAGCAGTTTAACTAAAGCTGTGCCTTCCCCAGGGCTTATAGAAGGAGAGGGAGAGAAATAAAGAGGGAGATAGAGAGAGGAAGAGAGAGTCATGTTAATCCCAAACACTGAGCAATCACCCCACCACTAAACTCTCCCACTCACTCTCCCGGCCTAATTCTGTTTGCCTATTTTACCTCTCTCTCTCTCTCTTTCCCTCTCCCCTACATGCCTCTCTGTTTCTCTTGCTCTTCCTCTGCCTATTAATCTGTGCTTCGCTCTCCTCTTCCTCCCTCCTTCCTCGTTCCGTCTTCCCTCCTTCAGTGAGACAAACCTGGGAGGGCTGGCTGCTCTATGTACAGGCTGGCTGTATTACTGGCCCATTGTGATAATAGTGTTTAATTATCTTCTCAGCTAAAATCAGCCCCATCACTCTGTTTCTCTTCCCTTCCCGCTCCTCCCTTCGGCCCCCCACCACCCGTCTGTGGTGTAACTTCCCCCCCTACCGCCCTCTCCCCCTCCACGCATCTCTCTTCTTCTCTACCCTGCCGCCACCACCGCTCCCCCGCCCTGTTCTCCAGCTATTTCAGACCCATTTAGTGAGGATAAGCATCTTGAGACAGACAGAGGGGTTTTTGCTCTCTTTCAGAGAGAAGCGAGGAGAGGATATGGAGACTGGCATCCTGGTGCCCGCCTCGGAATACCAAACAGGGCCCGGGCATCTTAATATGCAGTGTGGGACAGAGGCTGAGATCAAAGAGAGGCACAGACAGACAGAGAGATGGGTTGGGGGTGGGTGGGTGTGTGTTGTGGGTGGGGGGGTAGGGAGGGGGGGGGGGGGATACAAAGAGACAGAGAGAGAGGAGGAGAGAGAGAGAGGTGAGAAAGGGAGGGAGTGAGTCCTCTCATTTCTCCTCATCTGAGCATCCTTTCCTTCACATCATCATTTCTGCTCTGCTCTCCTGCGTCACTCCCTTGACCCTAAGAAAAATCGACGGCTTAATTACCACAGCGTGCAAATCTGCATGCCTGCTCATGCATTGATGTGTTTTTGTTCAAATGTGTGTGGATGCTGGAGTAAGCACGGTGCGCACGCCTCTTCCATGTCTCACTCTCACATATACGTTTGTTTGTGTGCAGTGGGGGGTTGGATGATGGCTCTCTACCTCTGCCACCTACCCAGCCCCAATATCTCCTCAGTCAATTAAGATCGTGAGTAGCTGTCCCTGAAGCGGTGTAGACAGGCTAAATGAAAAGGCAGTGGATGTGAAATATGAATCATTAGAATACTGCAAGGACGGGCTTGGGGGGAAGGCAGGAGGGAGGAAGGGAGGGTCTGGTAGAGAGATAAGGAGAAAAAGGAATGGAAGAGAAAAGGAGAGGAAGAATGAGAGAGCAGATAATAAAAGATTAACGTCACGCCTCTCAGAGTGGTGGAATTTCAAAACCCTCCAGATCAAATTATTTATCCCTGTCTATAAAGGCAGAGGAAGAGAGGGTAAGAGAGGAAGATCAGGGAAAAGGGAAAAAATGAGTGAAGAGAGAGAAATGGAGTTGAATGGAGGAATGTCGCGAAGACCACTCTCACTCTCTTTGATGACGGTGCTGACAGCAAAACAAATGCTTTAGGTGTGTGTGTGTGTGAGAGAGAGAGAGAGAGAGTGTGTGCATGCACTGGTGGACTTGGGGCAGGGGTGTGTCCTGGTGCCCCAAGGACAAAAAATGTGGTGCCCCCACAGTATAGCAAACATGATAAAATGCCCTCTAAGGTGCCCGCATAAAGGAGAAAACATATCAAAGTTCTGTAATCGCTGTCTTAGTTATGGGTAAATCAGGATGAAGTGCCTGATGGAGCGCCTCTATATGTGACAATCTGGAATGACATGCCCTCATGGGTGCCCTTTCAGTAGAACAAAAAGTGATAGTGCCCTGTGAAGAACCCCCACAAGATACAGTGCCCTATGAGTTTCCATTGTAATGGGGTGAGCTGGAGGTTCCGTACGGGTGCCCTTCTAGTGAAATAAAAGTGAGAACAGTGCCATTTAGGCTTCCCCTAAGTCTAACATAAGGAACTGCAGATCGGGTGCCCTTTCAATGACAGAAAAAACATGAAAACATGTCCTATAGGGTGCCCTGTATGGGGGAAAGTGCCCTTCCAGTAAATAACATGAGGATACTGTGCCCTATACAATGGAGTCAACTGGCCATTATGGTAGAAAAGAATATATTCTTTATGTAGGCTGACCATTAGGAAAATAAAGCTCCTGTAAAACATGTAATTATTGTAGCTGACATTATTCCATTCAAATGATTTTGGTACAGTATTACTCACACCCCCTTTAGATTGTTTGGGTCAGTGCAGAAGCTGTAACCTTCATCCTACTAAAATTTGTGTGGTAGGTCACATCGCAAGGCTTTTGTGCAATTAAAATGAGTGCATGGATTGAATATTATCAAGGATGCATTACTAATGTATGTTGACTGTATTTTCGAAGTTGTTTTTTAAGGTAGGCCTGTCCAAAGCTGTATAACATGCAAAACAATGTGCTAGATGGATAGTAGCTAGCTAGCTAGATATGTACTTAGCCACTATATATTTGGTACAAATTAGAAATTAACCTCGCAGTATAGTAAAACCTTAAAAAGAAACCTATTCTTTTCTCAAAGTGCATCAGCTTGGATTAACTTGCACTTGTAGAGATTAAGTTTAGCAATGGGTTACCCTTTGATTACAGAATGCCAAGAAAGGACATAAAACTGAATACAACGGGATCTGCAAAATGCAGCTAGAGGCAGCAAGAGAGGCGATGAGAGAGATGAAGGTATGTTTGCATTAGCCATTAACAACGAGAGGGATGATCAGTAGAACATAAACCTGTGCCTACGCATGTTAAAAAGTTAAAAAAATAAAAAATAAAATAAAGATCCTGTCATGAAACTGTTATGAAATCTGGGGGGCAAACCTTTTGAGTAGCCCTGCTAACTGACAAAAAGTCCTTAAAATATGTGCTACATCGCCAGTGACAACTACATCAGTTGAGCGATCATTCTCCAAACTGAAGGTGATCAAGAACCCGCTTAGAAACAGATGTGGAGAAGGAAGGCTCTCAGATCTCAACTGACCATAACCAGGCCATTAACAATTATAAACTCATGGCCGAAAGAATTCTCCTTTGATTTCACTAATATTGCTTCTCACTTCCCTGACAAAACTGCTCAACACAGCTAATTCTCAAAATGTTAATAGCTCCATGTTTTTACTGCAGATGTGTTTGTGAAATAAACATTACACAAAAAGGAAATCCTTTTTAATACCAAAGTGTTGTTTTCCTTATTTAGTGTGTGTGTGTGTGTGTGTGTGTGTGTGCGTGTGTGTGTGCGTTGATTCTAAGACAGAAAGAGGAAGAGACAGAGAGAGAGAGAAAGAGAGAGAAAGTGCAGGCAGATGTCAGCATTCACTCTGTGGGAGGCTCAAGGCTGTTTGCCGAGGACGGAGAGACAGAAAGAGAAAACGAGAGAAAGAGAGAGACAGAGAGGGTAGGATTAAATGAAACCTGTTTCCCTTTGATTCTTCACTCATTTGCAGCAAGAGCGCAGAGAACAAACCACCTACGCAGCAAAGCGCCACACCAAACCACACACACACACACACTTGCCTAAGTCTCAATGGGGCTCACTTGGGCACACTGAAACACACAAGCACACACAGCTACATTCATCCCTAGTTACCAATGACATTGACATTTCTCCACATGGACTGTGTAACCCCTGTTTGACTCTGGGTCTCCTCTATTTTTAATTTCCTACTCAGGCTTTCGCTCTCAACCGTATTTTTCACTATCCTTTTCTTATTTCCTGAAGAGAAACCATTATACCTCAAACACTCAAGAATACCAGCAGACCGTGTTGCTCAGATACACATTGGCTAAACACTCACGCGCACATGTGCATGCGCAGGCGCAAAGTCCTTCCTCATTAGCCCTGATTCCCCCTGAGTGACATCTTTAACAAAAGGATGCAGCCTCTGCCGCCATGGCAACAGCCTCCTCCATCTCTATGCGGTGCTTCAGACTGTTTACATGATGGGATCTCACTCTCTTCCTCCTCTCACTCCATCTCTCTCTGTATCAGCGTCCTGCCTCCTCTCTTTCTCTTTTTTTTCTCCCTTTTCCCTTGCTTTGTCTCCTGTCACAGTTTCTCTGCTCCTCTGTCTCCAGTTTGCTCTTCTTTCTCTGGTTCCTCTTGCCTGCTTGATGTTATCTTTACCAGGCTAAGTTGTTTTGCAGAACCCTTAAGGACATGCAGTGGAGACCACCTGCTTGCCAATCAGAAAACGATATGTAGGTCTGTGAGAGAGAGGGGGGCAAAGAGAGAAAGAAAGAAAAGAGAGAGACTCAGATGAGTGTGTGCGTGTGGTTAAGTGTATGTGTATGTGCTTGTGTGTGTGTGTGTGTGGGTGTGTGTGTGTGTGTGTGTGTGTGTGTGTGTGTGTGTGTGTGTGTGTGAAATAGAGGTGCTTCAGGAGACTCTGATATCTAGGCCACAGGAGTCCAAGGCAGCCAGTGTGTCTGGTGTCACAGCAAATCAACTGTCAGCTGTACACCACCTGCCCGCCCACACATGCTCTCTCTCTCACACACACACACACACACACACGTACACCCAAAGTCTGAGGACAGAGAGACTATGAATAGAACCACCCGGAGAGTGTTGCCGTCTCTCCCTCCACCTCCTCTTCCCTCTCCCTGCCACCGTCAGCAGTGTTTTGCGAGTGGCCTCCAACACGACAGCAATCTTTTCTGTGTCTTCCACTCTCTCCCCAGAGCTCAGCCCAGCCCTTCTCTCCCACAGCGAAATGAGTCACCTGCACTCCGCCACTCCTCTCTGCGTCTGTAGGTATTCAGTAACTGTTAAGGTCTTCGTTTTTTAAAAAGGAAAAGGTAAAGCAGGCAGAGATCTACCGCCCTCTGGTATGTTTTGCTTTTATTGATAGGAGTAGGAGGGAAGAGAGGGATACGAAGCGGTGAAAACACAGGAGAGACACTTCTGAAGCGGGATTCGATCCGAGGCCAGCAGGGGTGCGTGCGGTTTCAGAGGCCTCAACCACTAAACCATCTCTGGGGAGGATTTTCAGGGCCTTTATGCATGTTAATGTGTGTAACATGGAGAATTTTAGAGAAGATGGAGCGCAATGGTCTCTGCTGCCTTTTAGCATACACAGATTGTTTGTGTGTGTATCAGACTTCTGTAGCATCTAAATCCACATAATACATAGGCTTTGTGTGTGTGTGCGCGTGTGTGTGTGTGTGTGTGTGTGTGTGTGTGTGTGTTTGGGCATGTATACAGAGAGATGTGTAAGTGCTTGCTTACATGTGTGTGTCACTGTGAGTGTATTTATGTGAGTGTGTGTGTGTGTGTGTGCGTGTGTGTGTGTATGTGCTGCTCTCAGTCTGGTCCCTCTGTTTCTCTGCTGTCTGTGGCCTCCTCTTCCCCATGAATACTAATGTGCTTCAAACCCCAGAGATCAACCCTCCTCCCTTTGCCTTCGCTCCCTCCCTCCATCCCTCCCTCCCCTCCTCCGCCAGCCTCCCTCCCTCTCTTCCTCTTCATCCCTGCCTTCCTCCGCCACAGTCTTCATTCATTTCTCCTCCCCCTTTACCTTTCAACTTTCCCTCTCTTTAATCTACCCTTTTTACACCCCATCTTTTTCCCCTCCCTAAACGCCCTCCCTCGCTGCCTTCTCCTTGCCTCCTCCTCATCCATTCCCTCCTTCTTCTTCATTTTTACCTTACGTTACATTGCACAACTCTTCTTTTCATCATCATCTCTTCAATTAACATTCACCTTCTTTTCTCCTTTCCTCTCCTCTGCCTTGTCCCCTCCGTTCTTTACAGCGCACCTCCTCAGGAGGACATGTAAATGAGGTCAGCACAGTGCATCAACTGCATCACTCAGGTGTTAGCATAGGTGTGCACCAATGCATACAAGCACAAATTAAATATGCAAGCCTGTAAATTTGTATATGTATCCATCATGGGAAGGAGTGCGTGCGGTGCGTTCCAGTCCTGATAAAGCATTTCCTCTCTTAAGCTGCACACCAGTGAACTAAGTGCTCCAACTGCATAAACGCCTTCACCCCAATACATTTTGACATCCTGAAAATTATTCACGGCCTAATTCATTTAAAATTGCATCCCATTTCTTGGCCTCTTTTTTTATTACTACAAGCCCTGGAAACAGATGATGAGCGTGGGGTGAAGGGACGAGGGCGCTTTCAGTTCTCATTCATAGTATTCTTTCGGATGTCTTGCTATGGGATATGCCCCCCTGCGTATTCTTCAGAAGCATTTATCTCATTACGCCAATCCTGATTGGCTGGTTATCACGACATCCGCGCCAGGTGGTACCTTTAAATAGCTTATGTTACGACACAGGTATCATTGAAACACCTCTCCTCGCTTCGGAGCATATTTCACCCTGTGTTCTAAGATAGCTAGCTTAACTGTCCACAGACTGGAGCTATCTCGGCTAAACACTCCATTGCTGGGCGCTAGCTACCTTGATACACTTCAACTCTCTGGCCTTCACCATAGACCGGAGTGCTCTTCACCTAGCCACACCACAGCTACGTTTTCATTGGACTCGACTACCCACCACAGTAGCTCGGGTGCTTTGCTCGCACACCAATAGGGCCGGTGAGACTCTCAGCCCCCATGGGATTAGCGCGCCAGTCAATTCACTGTTCCTCTCTGTTAGCACACCTGCTAGCGAAGATGGATGTCACCCCCCTCACACCAGAGGAGATGGAGACTCCAGGCCTTGACTCTGCTGCTGCAGTAACAAAATCTCAAGCAAAGACACACACCAGGTCTGCTTGTGCTGCCTTGGGCTGGAACATTACCGAATGGCCATCAAAACCCCCAGTTTGTACAGGCACTGTACTCTGTACTCTATGCTCATGGCATACCAGGCGGAACTATGTGAGGACATGGCGACAAAGACGGACCCTGTTGTGTGGGAGGAAATCCAGGCGATTACGGACATTTGCCGCTTTGTGCAGTGCTGTGCGGTCTAAGCCCTGGGCAAATCCATCGGGATGGTGCTGCACAAAAGAACCAGGTGGCTCAACCTGGCGAACTTGTCCAACAGCGAAAAGGAGGACATCTTGGACATGCCTATCATGCCCGACGGCATTTTCAGCACCACCCTGGCCTCCATGCAGCAGCAGTGTAGGGTCAAGAAGAGGGAGGATGAGGCTCTCCAGCTCTGCCTTCCCTGGAACACCGAGCCCCCACCTCTGCAGGCCCCATAACAGTCTTTCGCTCAGGCGTCTCACAGGCACAGGGCTCTGAACAAATACCTCAGAAAATACAAATTCAGGATGCTCACTCATGCATCTCTGTTTGGTGTGCCAGAGCAACTGATTCACATCTGTCAACCTGAAAGATGCATATTTCGACATTCCAATTTACCTTCCACACAAGAAAGTATTTAAGATTCGCTTTTCAGGGCGTCTGTTTTGAGTACTGAGTGCTCCCTTTCGGTCTATCCCCTGAGCCTAAGAGGGTTTGTGCGATGTACCGAGGCCGCAAGAGCTGCCTTACGACAGCAGGATATCCATCTGGCTACCGACCTAGACGATTGGCTCCTCCTGGCACAGTCGGAACCAGGGGCTATGACGCAAACGCATATCCTCATAAAACTGACTGACTTGGGTTTTATGATAAACACCAAAAGAGTGTGTTGCCCCCAGTATAGACAAGAATCTTCCTGGGATTATCTCTGGACTACAGGTCCTTCACGGCCTGCCTTCATGTACTCAGTTTGCCCCAGGGCATGTCAGGGTGTCACTAAAACCTAACCCCGCCTTTGTGCCCAAGGTGGTTGGTTCGTGCTCCTCCATTGACCTCACAGCATTCTCTTCACTGCTTTCTTCCTCTCCTGAACACCTGTTTTGGATGGCATCACTCAACTGAATGGGTGTTATCAGTTTCATAGATATGGGTTAGAAGGGGTACTAGTTATGATATGTACGTACTAGTGGGTGCATATTCCAACCCATTGGAATAGGACTATGGCACCTACCAGTAGGTAATATGCTATGCTACAAAATAACCATGGTTAAAGTCTGGTTAGGTTTAGGCACAAAAACCCTTTGGTTATGGTTAGGAAAATGTCATGATTTGGGTTAAAATGATCACTTGAAATATGGTTAAACTTGGAAATTGTTGGTTATGAATGCAGTAAAATGAGGTAAAAATGTCAGGTTATTATCAAGTCATCGTATATTGATGTCATCTGAACTACGTCACTTCCTCGGGTCATAATTACAATGACTGCTAGATGGCGTCTCTAACTCAAAGGTGACCTCCACCTTACCAATGGATGATAACGCCCTTCTGAACCTACTATTAGGTGTAGCAGGCCCCCTCTAACTCATATCTATGAGGCTAATAATGCTCGTTCAATCAAATGATAATATTCCACAAGTCCACAAGTGGGGGCCCTGAAGAACGACGGTTGCACATGCTGTGTCCAGTTCGTGCCTTGCGATCCTATATGGACAGGACCAAGGGATTTCCCAGAAGTGACCAACTCCTTGTATCCTTTGTATATATATGGGCCAGGGACTGCAGCTCATTCCATTCATGGCCACATCCTGGGCCTTGTTTAGAGGGGTTTCCATTTAGGACACTTGTGAGCTGGTCTTCGCCCCTCACTTTTGTCCAGTTTTGTAGACTGGATGTCTTTGCTCCATGCATGGCTCACGCAATACTGGGTTCAGGGCCCTTGCTGGAACAGAGTACTACTGTTTGAGTGCTGGTGGTTGCTGAGATAAGCTTGTCTGGCAATATGGGAGTGTCCATATCCCCTAGTGAGACATCAAAACAAATACTATGAATGAGAACCTTTGGTTACTTGCGTAACCCCGGTTCTCAGAGTTCCATGAGTGAGCTGTCTCACCAGACATCCCCTCTTGCTGGGACGAAGCAAGAAGAGGTGCTTATTTTGAATGACGTCTGCATCGTAGCATAAGCTATTTAAAAGTAGGTAGAACCATCTGACACTCATGTTGCGATCACCAGCCAATCAGGATTGGCGTACTGAGATAAATGCTTCTGAGGAATATACAGGGGGGAGTATCCCATAGGGAGACATCTCACTCACACTACTCTGAGAACCAGGGTTACGCAAGTAACCTAAAGTTTCCTTGTGTAATGTGGAAGCAGACTGCTGCTGCACTTCTGTAGTCTACTGCTGACTGGACTTTATCAAACTTTACTGCTTTTCCACACACATACACACACACACATACACACACACACACACACACACACACACACACACACACACAAAGGATCAGTGTGGAAATAAAACCCTGTGACTGCCAACAGCAGACTGTGTGTGCATTTGTGAGAATATGAGAGAGAGAGAGAGATAGGGGAGTGAGTGAAAGGGAAGAAAATGGGAGGAGATGAGGAGAGTTGGAAGAAATTCAGAGTGTGTACAGTATGAAGTAGAAAGTTGTTTAAGTATTGGGGGGAAGAGAAGTTAACTGCTCGTCGCATGTTCATCATTAAGACTGGAGCCAGTTTAGGTTGGAGGATATTCGTCTTTGTGTCAGCAAACAGCAGAAATGTGTGTTTTATGTGTGTGCGTGTGTGTTTGTTTGTTCAGGGCGGCAGTGGGAATAATGAATCCAGAGACGAGGAATCCTGCAGGAATCCATCTCAGTCTGCATTCCTCCTGATGTAGAGCTGAGAGCAGTCAGAGGCAGAAAGCAACAGGCTACTGGAGATTGACCCTACTCACTCACCCACTCACTCACTCACACACACACACATACAGTCCTGTTTCCATCACTTCAGAGGACATTACATTGACTTACATTCATTTCCTGGAGACTTATCCTAACCTTAACCATAACCACCACATGCCTAACCCTAACCCTTACCTTAACCTTAACATAACCCTAAATTTACCTTAACTTTAGACCAAGTCTTCACCCTAAAATTAATCATTTACATTAAGGGGACTTGCTTTATGTTCCCATAAGGGAGGTGAGCCCCCACAACATGACTGTGTAAACAGATTTACATCCCCACAACGTGAGGAATACCTGGTACACACACACACACACACACACACACATTCTTAAGACAATAACAGCCCCTACTGGGGAGAAGATACATAACATGACCACACTCACACACACACAGGGACAATTGCAGAAGACACCCACCCACAGACAGGATCCACACAGATTGTTAGTAAACAGATTAAATTGAAGAATCAATTCACGCTGGCATACATACAAAGTATAGATACACATGCAGATGCACATATGAGCATCTGTGTGAGTATCTGTGCGTGCACACGTGCGTGCGCGCACACACACACACACACACACACACACACACACACACAAACACACACACAATTCACACTGCAGGACCACTTCAGGTTTCATCATCTTCTTTTCCCTTTTTTTGCTTTCTTTCTCTTGAGAGCAGAGGGGGGTGGGGGGCGCAGAGGTGGGTGTCTCATTCCCTCTCTTTTGTTGCTGCTGGGGAGAGAGAGCACATATCCATACAGAACGCTCTCACCAACCCCATTCACACCCACACACTGCTCCCTCCCTCCTCTCCTCTCCCCACACACACATCCACAAAGATACAACATCAAAGAGCCGACAACGCTGAAGGATTACTTCAGCCACACACTGGCTCTTCAATCCGGGTCTGTTCCTCTTGTGGAACACCCCTCTCGCCTGGCCGCACTTGGTACGGTCCAAGCATTCCTGCCAAGTAGCTTTCACACATGGAGGGGAAGCTTGTCTCAAGCAATTGCTGACAAGCTACAAACAAGACGACCTCCCTTTCCCTCTCTACCCCTTTTTTCTCCCTCTTCTTCTCTCTCCCTCTCATCCCTACAACCCAGGTCTGCCTTTTCTTCCACTCATCCTCACTCCTTACCCTTTTTCCACCCCCTTTCTTTTCCCTCCTCTCTCCTTCTCACCCATTCCTCCCTCCCCCCCTCTTCTCTCTCTCTCTCTCTCTCCCTCTCTCTCTCTCTCTCTCTCTCTCTCTGAGAATGTTGGGGCCCCACCAGCATAAATTGTCAGCTGTTCCTGGGCGTGCTCTCCATGGCTCCCTAAACTCACATAAGCCTACATATGCAGTCGCTGGTGGGACAAGGGTAACCCAAGTAAGCCCCATTGGTTATGAGTCTGAAAAAGTACACCAAGGCCCCCGATTAATGCTGCAGTGTGAAAGCACTGAGAGTTTTACTCTATAATAAGCTGCAACAGATACAGAGGCTAATGGTATTGTGGGGTTAACATTGACATGTTTTCTTTTTGGCCTTTTTGATTCATTAATGCAAACTCCTAGACACTATTATTAGTATGAAGGAAGGTCTTCATTGTGCACAAGCAGTGTCATATATCACCTTTGGGTATTGCTTACTGCTTTTCTGCAATCAGTTTACTCAAAAACCACAACTTATCAACGGGGTCACTCATTGTTGACCTTTTGAGAGTTAAAAATGCTTGAACCTTGATCATCAGTCTTTTTTGCCGGTTTTATAATTATCACTGTGATGCCTGCTTTTAGGGATAATTAAGTGTAAACATCATGAGGGTAATTAGTATTTTCATGTCTAGCCAGAAGTCAGGGTAGTGTTTCCACTGGTGTAATAATCACATCCTTCTCGCTTTTCTCTTTCGCTCACATACTCCACATTGGGGGTGTCTCGAGGTGCCCAGAGGTAAGGGTTGATATGGCTGGAACCATTTTGCATTGTTGTCTTATTGTTATGGAGTAGCCATTGTCATCCACTAGTGCAGGCTGTCATCTAGTGTTGGGTTTGGGTACTGTCGGTTTAGTGAAGCAACACATGGAATGAGAGCAGCAAAACGAGTGAGTGGGATAAACACAGTTCAAAACCAGTGCAATGTTACAGTAACCTGAGTCATCAAAGAAACAGGAAGTGAAAGACTAAGAGGAGTGTTGAATATGAATGTAAAATGTGGTGCTCTTTGCTGAGTGTAACACAGAGTGCACAGAGAAATCCCTGCTTCCTCAGATTGTCTGGTTTGACGAGCAAACGTAATACAGGAAGTATGTATAAATAAAAAAGATTTCTCTGCTCTGCTTCTCTATATTTGACTAGTCCCTTCTGTGAGAGCTCAGAGTTCAGGTTTCTGCTCAAAGACACTCACAAATTCTGAGGCTTCAACATGTGTCCATGTGTGGGTCATGGATTAAACAGGATTTACAAATGTATATGACCATTTGATTCCACTGCATATGAATGTCTAAAAAGCTCCTGAAGTTCTCTTGCATTTATTTACAAAGCTACCAGCACCTAAATGCAACATGCATCTGTGGATCACAGGGCTTTAGTATAGCCTGACAGATATGGGATTTTTGAGGCTGATACCGATATTGATACCTGGGAGTTTAAATAATCAGATAATGATATATCGACCAATATTTTTTTTATCACATAAAAAACATAAACATAAAAAATTAAGGCAATAAAAGGTTCCCTTAAATTGTGACCAAGACATGTATTACATAGGTTGTTTTACAGCTCAAAAATAAACTTGTCACTTCTCTGGTGGACAAAATATAGAATGGTGTCACTGTTTTAAAACATATCTTTGGCATTTCTGTACTTCAATTTCTTGTCATTTACCAGCAAACATACATCCCTATGATATAGGAGCTGCAATGAGCTAATATCGGCCAATATATCAGCCTGGCCAATTTAAAACAGTCAAAAATCCACATACAAATGTAACCTGTCATCTAATTTGTGCACAAAGATTTGACAATCAGTGAATAAATGCAAAAAATATGTTTATTTTTATTAGAGGAAAATAACACTGCAAGGTTCTTTTTCTTTTTTTTTATGCACTGTTAATGTGCAAAATGTTGATCAATCAGATGTTCGTCTTGAAATGTTGCACAGCAACAGAGAAAAACAATGATTGTAGGAGCAGATTCTTTTTGCTATAAAAAGAGGAGACAAGCACAGGAGGCATTTTAATCCAAATATTGTGAGATTAATGACCTTTAAATTGGAAATATACTATATATGTATGACACATTTATTTATTCATGAAACATGCATTTGTCACCTGAATCAAAAAACTAATTTCTCTCCATAGAGAAGCAGGTGGGATGAACAAACAAGTGCAGACTGGTGTCGCTGCGGAGTGCATTGACAGTCAGTGAGGGAGGATGGGATTTAACTTGGACTCCATCTGAAACAACACCTCCCACCCTAATGCACCTTCAGCCACAAACTCACTCATCCTTTGATGCTTTATTGTACCGACAGTATTTTGTGTTTTCCCCTTAACATTCCCTGTCAGTTTTGAGTATTTCTGCACTTCCTATGTTTGGATTCATCCATATTTTTTGCTCTATTTCTAATTCATGTCTGCAGTTCCCTGTATATATGCATCCTAGGGGTTTTGTTATTATGCTAATGATGAACAGGACACAATGCAAATATTCCTTGTCACTTGCTGTTCTGTACATGTGATTTGCATTGGCAGTTTGAATACATTTAAAAAAAAAAAAAGTGCTGCACACCTATGCACTTTGCCCCAGATATAAACATGCATTTGGACATTAAGTGTATTTCATTGAATTTAGTAAAAAAAATCTTATCATTTTTACACATTGGGTGTTTTGCTTCCATATTTTACATTTGCCACATCTGCCTGATTTCATATTTCTTAAGCATGTGTGATTCTTGTTCTTCGTTCTATCGATTGCTCCATTGCAAGGAAAGCAATCATTGCTGTACATTTCCTGTTCAAATGTATTGCTATATTGGCTAAATCTGTCAGAGGGATCATCAAACCCTCATCTTGAAACCTCATCTTGAATCGGCTGAACTGATGAGATAAAGCAAAAACCTCAATATTTGCTCCAGGTAAGTCAGTCAGAGAGGGTACAAAGAAATGAATTATGCTTAAAGCCCTTCCTCACTCCTTCTAGATCACAACCTCGACAGAACTCTTCATCCTCCTCCTGACTGGATCAATGCAGTACTGAACCCACTGCAGATGCTTCAGCCGATCCAGTCTCCTAATGCCACCTCTACAACTGTGTAGTGAAGTAAGCAGTAGAAATGCATAAGGTTAATATTCTGAATAAGAAATATCTCCTGTACAGGGCTGCATCTAACAATTATTTTCATTAGTTAATTATTTTCTTGAATAATCGTTTGGTCTGTGACATAAGAGGATGCTCTTGAACTCTGGGATGACTCCTTTAACGATATGGCCAAATTCTTCCTGAACTTTATATAATTCGCCTCTATAGAAAATAATCCTCATTAATTAGCTCTACTGCCATTTGGTCCTCTCACTTACAGGGTGCAGTACATATAAATTACATATCAAATATGTAATTAAAGCAAGAATAACAGGATATAAAAGCCAAAAATTTATTCAGTCTTTTAACAGATAGCGAGACAGCTCATTTATTTCGAAAAATCAGTTTGTGAACCATAAACATCTCTTTATGTGCACACATTGCATTTATTCAGTAGGAGGGGAATTTGAAGTAGAACAAGACGATGAGTGTGTTCTTGTGGATTAAAGTGGAAGAAGAGATCAATAAAATACCTGTAATGATGCCGTTGTGGTGATTACCGTTTAGAAATTCACATTAAAAATGAGACTTGTTTCCCTTTTTAAAATTGGCAGCCTTAGAAAAAGACGGTTATCTACAAATGGCTTGCAAATACACGTGCGGTGGTGTCGTCGTAACAGCCCCCAGACAAATTGCAAACTCATGGATTATGTGAGACTAGCAGATCAATACGGAAAGAGGGAGAGACCGGTCGTTTAAAAGTTAGCACACCAAAAAGGACAAAGACCCACTGAAACACCCAAAGAACACTCCTAAGACAGCTTCAAGCATTCCCTCTGACGCTTGTATCACTTCAAGTATTCCCGCCGTGGACTCCAAACCTTCAAAGTCATTACCACCTCTTAGGTTAACAACATAAGCTATAAGTGCACTCAAAATTCATCTATACATAGAAAAATAATGATAACAATACGTAGCAGTAATAGTTAAAACAATCACTTTACATTTCATTTTATACACAACCGTGATGTTTAATCACTTTATACCGTGGCATCACATTCCCTGACCCCCCCCCTGAGTGTAATGTTCAAGTTTAACCTTTTGTAGCTACGGAAACGCAAACAGGAACAGCAACCTTGGTTTGGTTATTTAAATAACATTAGCGATCATTGACAACGGCAATGATTAGAATCAGAGAGATTATGCCTTCCCACAGACTGCTGTGCTTGTGTATGACAGATCCATTATGTACAAGCTGCTGATCGATCATGTGCCTCTTCTCTTCAGCCTGTTCGCTGGTGTGAGACACTCAGACTTCATCCTGGAAAATAAACATGAGTGTTAAGAGTGTTAAGACACAGACAAGGTACTCAAAAATAGATAAATAAATAAAATCAATGCTTATATTGAGCACATATGATCACAATCCACTATAATGTATTGACAGTTCCTTCTGACAGTACCACAAAAGATGATAGATTTCACACCCACCTCAGTCTCGCTGCTTGAGCAGACCCTCCAGCTGGCAAACTCTCCTCAGGAACCAGCGACAATGCAGCTCCGGCATTTGTACAACTTGGGGTCATGGGTGCGGATGTGGTTCCGTACATTCCTCAGTCGAAAGAACGTCTTACTGCAGAGCTACACAGCGCAGAGTGGGTGAGACGAAGGGTTAACAGCGCAGAAATAAACATTTGACGCCATAGCAGTGGAAGAAGTGGTATTCTTGAGTAAAAGCAGCAATATCACAATTTAAAAACACTCCACTCAAATGTAGTTTGCGCCACCTTAACAGGGCTCCACTTCTTGACTCGCACATCTAAATTATAACACTGCAGCCACCGATTCTGTTGCCTTTATTTAGGCTGATTTATTCTCACTTTTAACAAACTAAACAAAAAACATTTTCTTTCTCTAACATGAGGTCAAAGACTGTACTGATGCCCCGTTCTACACACATTTCCTGCATATTTGCTGAAGAAGACTAGACTTAGTCCCACCGCGTCCTTCTATCACAGCCGATCATCATCAGATTAACTATAAGCAATCCCCAAATAATTGCTCAAAATATCAAATTGACATCAATTCAAAAGTCAAAAGAAAATAATTACATTATTTCAATGAATTGGCAACTGAGACAAAAAATGGCTTTAACAAGTTTAGAATATGTGGTAAAAGTACCAATTATGCAGAATGGCCCCTTAACAGAGGAGTTTACAATAATATATATTTTGATTGTTATTAGTGATAATAACAATCACTAATTTAATACTTTTCCACATAACTGCATAGTTTAATCTATAACATTGAATCATATTTTTCGTTAGTCCAGAAAGTAACTAGTATCCATTGTGTGTGTGTGTGTGTTGATCTGGGTGACGAGCTTCTGTATAATAGGAGTAAACCTGTCTTGTATCTCACAACAATAATTGTTTTCCCTCACAGTCGACTGGTGTTATTGTTTGGTGGAAATATAAAACTTTTTGAGCTCCAGGCTATGATTATTTTTTCCACCCTTGTCTTGGCTCTAGAGTTTTGTGGCTCAACGTTAAGGTTTAGGAAAGTCGATCCTTACCGGACATGGCCAGTGCTTGCCCTCGATGTGCCTGAGGCGATGCATGATTAGAGCATCACAGTCCCTGTAGGAGGCTGGGCACTGCGGGCAGGTGTGGGCCGACTTCGGGACCTTGGGGGCCTGACTACGAGGTCCCCGTAGCTGCTTCAACCTTGCTCGACGAACAGAGTCCAACATGACGCAGCTCCTTCCTCTCGCAAGGAGTTTACCTTGCTGCTGGAGATACCAGGAAAAGATATTAGGAAAGATTATGGATGTGTTTATTCTGCAAAATGTGTTATTTATATATCATCATATACATGCAAAATCAAGATGCCCCTAAAGAAATCGCAGTCATCTTCATCTACCTTTGGCATGGTCCGTGTGGCCTTTGACTTGCTAGATTTGGCCAGATGATGACTATTGTTCCGGGAGTTTGTCCTGGTTCTCTGAACCCTGCTTTGGCTCACACTCCTCTCCTCTCTCTCCTTCTTCACCACAGGCAGGGTGGGTGGTCCTCTGGCTCTCAGTGCCCTGTGGTGGGGCTCTTCTGCTCCAAATTTCTTCCCAACTTGTGACACAGAGCGCGTTAAGCAGATATCCACGCTCTCCTCCTCTTTCTTTAGTACTGCCATGGGCGCCCCTGCTGGCCGACAGAAGCTGAACAGAAAGCCTGAGTCCAGTAATTTGATGGGGGGCTTGCTCTGGCGCTTGCCCAGGTCTGGTGAGGGAGGATCGGGGAAAGGTCCAACTGGCACGAGTTCTGCTGGCTCCTCTTTAATGACTTTATACAGAGGGTGGTTGTAGATGGACGGTGGTGGAGCATGCTCTGATAACTGGAGCCCGCCAGGTTCATTATCCGTTACTTTGGGTCCGGTGTCCATGACCCCCCTCAGCCCCTGGCTCCCATCCTTCCTGCCCTCCTCTCTGGGCTTACACTTCATCTTCTCCACATCTCTTGTGGAGCCCCGCCTGAGCTTGGCCTTTGTCGCTGGTCGGCCACTGTTGTAACGCAGCGTTCTCACCGTCTCTACCGTGATCTTATTTCTGGCCTGTGTCCTCTGTGGAGGGGTGGATCTATAAGGTGTGTGGCCACGGTGCTTGTTTGATGGAAGACCTGAGATAGAGTATTCAGCTGGTTCTGTTTTTATCCTGACCGTGTTTCTCACTAGAGTTTTGCTGGTGTTGCGTCGCAGCGGCTGCTGGACAGGAAGGTGGGCGCTGTCTCCGTTCCTCACTGACCGTCTGAGTTCTCTTCCCCCGAAGCCAGGCCTGGACGCAGGCTGGAACATGTCTGGTAGGACCCCTTTACTGCGCATGCTCCTGTCGCTTGGAGGGACATGTTTTGGGGTGGTCTTTTGCCTCTTAGGTGTTATCTGCTCTTTGCTGACTGGAACCACAGGCTTGCTCTTCACTGACTTGTTGAGGAGGCGAGTGTTGAGGGGGTCACAGAGCGGAAGTGACAGTGTATATGGTAGTGCCGGGGAGACGGAGCGGGGTTTCCGCCTCTTTGTCAGTGAATAGTTGTTGGCCTTCAGCTTCCTGAGTCGTTTCTTCTGTCTCCAGCCAATCAGATCTTCTGGTCTGGGGAGGAGGGCGGTCCTCTGTAGCCCAAGAACATTCATCAGCTTGTACTTCTCCTGTGCTCGTGCATAATCCTCTTCATCCTCTACAACCTCCACCTCTTCCTGCTTTACTCTTACGGGGCTACAAACTGTGTTCGGCCTCGATCTGGAGGCGCAGGAAAGCTGTGTGATGGAGTGAGACTTTCTGTTTCGTCGCGGCCTTTCTGACATGGGCAGCAATCTCTGAACCTCCTGTGCAGCTCCAGGAGTAGAGCGCAGTAGACGGGTGTTTGATGGAGACATGGGTGAGTAGTTCTGTGACTGTGAGGTGGCTATGGCACTTCGAAGTGCAGCGGCCTTCTTGGAGGAAGGAGATTTGAAGTCCATGAGCTTCATCCTGTGTGACGGACTCAGAGGGAGGCCATTATGACCTCGGGATTTTGGCGTTCTGCGCAAATTGCGCCTTGGACTTCCTTCTAAAGACTCATCTGATGCATCCAGCATTAAATTGAAGCTGTTGTTCATGTCGTCCTCCAATCTCAAAACCCCTTTTCTTTTGCTCTCCCTCTGTTGCCTATGACGCTCGTGGCATGCACCAGCACAGGCTGAGGTGAAGTCCTTGCCAGGATGGAGGTGCAGTTCTTGTTCTTTCATGAGAGCAGAGCAGGCTTCCACTGCAGGCCACATGCCGAGGTGGCGGGCCATGGTGATGACTTCAGGTAGGTCCTCCTGACGAACACACAGGGTGGAGGAGTAAGAGAAATCCAGCAGAGGCAGAAGGCTGTCCTCACAGAAACCTGAGGGGAGGAAAAAAAAAAGATCATTTAATTAGGTATGCTGAACCCTAGTCGATCAGTGAGATGAAAGCGACTCAGTGTAAACACAAGATCAGAGAGACAGAAAGAAGAGTGGGAGTAAAGCATGAATAACAGTGGAGACTAAGACATATCAACGGCTTTCAATAGGGCCACTTCTGCTCCTATTTGATGACACACATCAAAAGATATACTGTATTGGCCCGAATATAAGACGATTCTCCCTTTTCCAAAAACTGATTTTGGTAAAAAAGGCTTTTTGAAGATAAAACACACTTTCACACTCGTCCAGATGGGAAAGTTTTCCCTGAGATACTATTAATCCAAGGAGAAGAGAGTCGTTAAAGTGAAATACTTCCATTAAAGCAGAACGTAAATCGCACATGTGTAGCATCTACCTATCAATCACATACTCACAGGCTCTCCTGTCAGGCTATTGAAAGTGTGGAGTTTATTGTCTCCAGCAGATAACGCTACCGTTTTTCAGACTTCAACTGTGACAGCAGCGACTCTTGGCTGTTTGACAGATTGGTCCACAATCTGTTACTGCAGTAAAGACGTCAGGACATGCTTTGGACACGCTTTCACTCAATTTATTTCCTCCATGGAAAAAAAAAAAAGAACGTTACACGAGCCTTCAGAAACTCCTGCAAGTTAAACTGAGCTAACGAAACACTTCTCGGACTGATAACTCTAACAGACACACTATAAAAGTTTTTTGAAGCTTATATGAGGCTTCAGCGGTCTGAATTAGTCATATCGTGTGGATATTACAATCTTTTTAACATCAAATTCCCTCTTTGTGTTTCCTCGGACAGTGTTGAGCTGTGCTGGAAGTATAGTAACAAAAAGAGGGACTTTGGCACTAAAAAGACTAACATGGAAAGTGACAACTTGATTTGACTCATTTGGACGACTGAAGCTTCATATTAGCTTCAGATAAACTTTTAAATACATTTTTGCAGAAAAGGAGACTGTGAATTCTGTCCCCCATCATTTACATTGTAAGTACATTATGAAGGGATCTTCTAACAGTCAGTATGAACAGGAGGAATGATTATGGCAAGAAAAACCTATTTCAATCTTCATATGGGCACCTGACTGTTGTTTTAAGACAGACTTGAAAAATGTGAATCTGTCCTTTAAGGCTACAAACAACCCATAATGCAACATTCTGTAGGAGCCAGTGTTACAGTGTTAACTTTCTCCATTCAGAAAGAATATCTGATCTTGTCAACACTTAACAGTCTCGTCCTCAAATATAGGACAACCCCCACTTTTTCAAATGTAATTCTCAGAATACAACATCTTCTATAGCCCTTTTCACACATGCGCTACAACCCTGAAGTTATCCGGATATTACCTAGAGGAGCCGTATGTGTGAACGCAAATGTCCGAATCAGTTGGACCGGACATTAAAACAGACTTTACCCTGCCAGCTCCCTTGCACAAAGTCCATCTAATGTCCAATTGAGCCCATGTGTGAATAAAGCAGCTGACTGTCTGGAGAATTCACACCGAGCGGGTGGGCGTGTTGATGACATTTCTATCATGTGACTGGTGCTGGATAAACGCAGCAGGCAAGCTAAGCTGCATTTGTTTTGACTGGGCCTGGACAATCCACTGTGAAGCTAGCGCTACTGGGACAGAGGGTTTCCTGTGATTTCTCGTAATATAAAAAGCTGTTTTATTTCTGGTGAAAAGCTTAAAAATGCCGAATTACAACCGCAGCTCACTTTTTGTGTCATGTCCTGATTCCTGCATACTCTACCCAGGCGCCATCCCTTGCCTAAACCAAACGGAGTATTTCCAGCAGGTGAGGACACGTCTGACACGGACAATCTCCTGTTGTGTGCTACATGTGTGAAAGGGCAACTCCGGAAAATGTGTGGACCTGATTCTCTGATTCTCTCTCATTATCCAGAGTTCACATGAGAAAACGGCTTTATTTTTCAGGCCAATATTGTAAGTACATGAGTTCAGCATCTGGATCCTCCAACAGATTTCTAGACCAACAAGCTGGTCTCGTTTAAAAAGGCCTTTCAAATGTGGCCTCCTTCTTGTGCCTTGAATGACATAAGTGAATTATTTACATTTCTCAGTATCCTCCACTGTTTGAAAGATAATGAGAAATGATGTTATCAACTCATGTCACTCGATATTTATAATTATAATTATTTATTATTAACTAGGCACACCATTATCCAGCATGCTTACCATTAAACTTCTCTCACTTTAATAGACATCTGAGGGCAACTCTCTGCTGTTCAGCTTGGAAATACTGACACACACAAACCCAAATACACAGTTCTGCAGTCTGTGAGACTGTCCAGCTAGTGTGTTTACGAGCTTTCTAAGTGTCTGGACTTACCAGTGAGGTCTATGTCCGCTTTCATATTCGAGTCCATCTCTGTAAAAATTTCCTGGAAGTGATCGCTGACGGCTGCTAGGACGGCTCTGTGGGCCGAGTAGGATTGCCCGTTAGTCCGCAGGGTGATGTCACAGAACATCCCTGCCTCCCGCTGACTCCTCAGCTTGCTTAGCATGTCGGCGCTGTGCGACGCCATCGTCTTTGTGACGCATCCTCTGCCACACGGCTCCTGAGAGGTGAAGAATGTGTGAGATGCAGAAAAATAACAAAAACTGAGAGGAGCTGAAAGTTTTTAGAGGAGGGAGAACAACTTCAGAGCGGTGTTACTTTTCAGACCCGCCTCTGTTACTCTGCCGCATCCTTACCTTTGTCTTCTTGCTGCGCTGGCTCAGACACTCTGGACAGCTCAGGACAAAGTCTCTGATCTGGAAGTACATCCCTGTGAAGAAAACAATTATTACAACATCACTAAGTAGACAGAAGAAAAGCCAGGTGCCAACTTCTGAGGTAAATGAGGAAGGATAATCATCTTATACTGCAGAAACACTTGTAGTATAAAAGAACAACTTTTCTGTGTCAGCCCTGATGAAAGTCACAAGCTGAAATGAATTACCTCACAAAAAAGAAAAGGCAGGGCCATAATTAACAGCTGTCAATCATCCCTGAGTAAGTGTCTTGATCTTTGATTGATTCAATCATTAGTGTGTGGCTGTTTTAAATATTGCTACACTTACTCACAATAATAAATGAACACACTGCATTGTTAGATACAGATAAGATAACCAGAGGTTGTTTTCAAAGAAATTTAAACCTCCCTGGCTTTGTAGCAGCCTACAGAGGACTAGAGCCACATGCTGTCCTATGAAGTCAGATGCAAGTCAAGCAGTGATGTTCATACCTTCCCACCAGTAGTTTTCAGCCACGCATTTGTAGGTCTCCTCCAGGGAGAGGTGGCGCTGGCCCGCCCGCCGCCGGTGAAAGGTGGAGATGGCCTCATGCCGCCGGTCCTCATCCAAAACCTCCCGGTAGTTGATGAAGCCCTTTTCCAGCTTCTTACGGTACAGCATCCCGTCAATCACCTCAAAGTTGGGCGACCACCGTGCAGGTGGTCCACGGCCTCTCGAGTTCCCGGCTGACTCCATCTCCCTGACTCTGTCTCTGTCTCCATCCAGCCAATGTTTGGAGGGATAAAACCTCTCTACCTGCGCGTAATGCGCGTTGGTGTGGGTGCAGTCGCCGGCCATTTTAACCGCTTTATAATTTGATCAACAAAAAAAAAAGTGTAACTATGACCAGTCTGGGGAAGGACCCCGGGTCTTCCTGTCTGAAGAATTCAAACACTCCCCGCTTTGCTCGGCTGAGTCACCTCTTGTGGGACACGGCGGGGGAGCCACCAGTCAAACTTCACCCACCGTCCTGATACAAAGTCCACGTGGATGCGGTGACAGGACACAACAGACCACCGACCTAACAATAAGTCCCAACAAACAGTCTGTGACACCCTGCTAATGAGCTGATGTGTCCCATTGGGCGGCTATGGAGCCAATTAGTTGAAATTAACCATAAAGTGTGTCTTTATGGCTTGTAAAAGATCGTTTTTTTTTAACTGGAGCTAAAAAAAAAAGAAAGAAAGACAGTCACCATCAGATGGGAGTGAGCAGCATTTTCACTGGAGGGTCCTGCTGTCAATGAGGGCATCACTTCTGACTATCCAAACAGTTGTGGCAAACATCCTCATCCTACATGAAATATTAATATGACTGCACTTTCTGTTGGGGAAACGTCTCTGGTGGCACGTAGGCACAATTTTTGCGGTTTTAACAGCTATACAACATCAATAGAAATACTTGACCGTCCATCCAAGTGCAGATAATAAATGCAGCCAAGGGGGGAGAATCGCGCCAAGAGCGCCGAGCCAAGTGATGCAAAGTCCCCCAGTTTCACAGCCTCCACGTAAACAAGCTTCACCGCCTGCGTCTTGCCTTCAGCCGGTTTCCCATCTGTCTCAGGGGTCGGGAGTGGCCTCCGGGGCTGGATGACGGCGGGCAGCTTCACCTCTGGCGTTAACTTGAGATTTCTTTTCGCCAACTCGAGTCGGAAGCAACATGATGACGCAGCTATCAGCTCAGCATCGCCACTTTGAACGACCTAAAAAAAAAAGCGAGGTTGTCTCTAAATGTTGCAAAAATCACCGCCGGGTCTCCTCAAAAGCGAGCCAACAAGGTCCGGTTAGACACCCGACATAGTTCACACCGCTCTCGTTGCTGCGGAGCCAGTCTGGTGGTCAAATAGTCCACATTTTTAAACTCGTAACCTTCTGTTTGTTGCTAATCAGCAGCCTAACCGAGCCGACTCCTCCCCGCCTTCACACAAAGGCCATTAGCAGAAGCTTTAAAGAGCCTCGGCCATACGGAAATCTGATTGGCTGAGGGAACTGTCACTCAAGTTAGTTTGCTTCCCCTCGCATCAAGGTGGGTTGCTCGCACACGATGCCAGTATACTAATATTTGCTCCACTGGCAGCTCAGTCAAGTTAAACATGATACACTCATTTTTACTCAGAATAGACACATTTAAGTGAAGTTTGGCCAGCTGTTTACTTCTGAAAATGACCTGGCGTTATTTAGCTAGAAAACAACAACAACAAATTGACAAATTATTTCAGATTTTTAAATGATAGCTGTCACTGTCATCTCAATGTCAGGTACAAATACTGTAATATAATGTTTTACAAGTGCTTTGGCTCAATATTCTACAAGAGTTTCAATTTGCAAAAACTCTTAACACTGAGTTGAGGCTATGCCTCAAAATCTGGCATAGCACACAAAATGAAAACATCTCTCAGTAGCTGATGTCCACATCAAAACATTGTTCATTACTGGACTTTAATCAATGTTGTTTTAAAATAATATGGTCATTATCAAATATCACTGTCAATCAGTAACTAATTCTCATCAAAACTGAGCAGTGGCATTTTCTTCCTCAAGAAAAAATATGCAATTTATGCAGAAATCAGGATCTGATAAAGAATAACTTTTGAAAACCTTTCTTTTATTTACTGAATATATTGTATAACTGTATATATGCATAATGAGTTTAGACTTTACACTGCAGTTAATCCTTCATTGATGACTGTGATGGTACTTCACTGCATAAGTTTATCGTTTCCTGGTCTGCATCGACCTCAACGTTTATTTATATATATATATTTATATATCAAGCCTGATAGTTCAGTTGAATTATCAAGAACACATGAAGCTACGGTTAGACATTTATCCACAATTTACACTATATTATAACATTTTGACAGTAATCAGAAAGAAATAAACTACATTTCTATTTCTTTTTGTTCTTTATTAGCAGTTGGGTCATGTTAAAATAAAGATAAATTCTTGCAAACATACATTATGTTGCATTGATTCAGTAATCTGTACATTTAGCAATAAGCACTGGAACGTGTGCCAACATGAGCTGTGTGTATTTTGAGGTCTCAGCTCGTGATTTAGTGTTTTGCATTTTGTATGTAAGGAACAGTATTTTATGTTTAAAGGTAAGTATTTAGCAAGTCACTTTGGCTTTTTGTACTGAGCCAAAGCAGTCATTAAATACTGTAATATCAGAGCTGCAGCTACCGAGGACACTGAGGTGATGTATTTTTTCTGGGAATTTAGAGGTTGTAGCAACCTCGGGGTAAGTTTACATTCCACAAGAAAAAAACATATAAATGCTGGGTGTTTAACTGCATGATGCAGTAAATTAACATGAAGACTCCAAGTTTATATTTGACTACTTTTGGGTCAAAGTGTTCCTTATTTTTCCACCAGTAAACTCCTGCCAGCACTGAAGAGGCAGTGCTTGGGCCTTCATGTAATACATTAAAATACATATAGAATTAATCACTAAAAAGTTAACTAGATAATTAATTATGAAAAATCCACATACTAAGGAAAAATTAAAAATCTTTTTGGCTTCCAGTCAAAATTTTGTGTGTTCAGTATTCTTTTAATTCCGGCCACGTCAAGAGAAACATTACTCTACATAGAAATTTCAACATTAGCCTTATCCTCACTATAATCAGAACTAAATCAGTTTAGTTTGAGTACAAAGGCAGCATATAAATGATAATTTCCTTGACAACATTTTACATAACTGTCAGCTGCTTGTAATTATAAGAGTATGAATCATCCCACAGTTACAGTTACTCAACACAAACTACTTACAAATGTACTATATATGAAACATCCTTTATTACACAATGAGAAAATTACACTTACATGTTTGACTACTTTGAGTCTTTCAGTCAAACTGCTGGTCCAAAGTCCTCAGCAAATTAAGACTCGAGTTATATATTCAAAGCTCACACAAAGCACTAAACCTTGAAGTGCTTTTTTTTTTTTCCTTCTTCTTCTTCAGGTTTGGAGTACAGTTAGAATTTCACAAATCACATGTTTTTGATGAAAAGTGAGACAGTACTTTCCTCTTTACAGCACTTCAGCTTTGAAATGTCTCAAAAATGAAATATAATGCAATTACCTCATTACCTGTTAACTTTATCATGCAAAAAACACACACGACTAAGAGAATTAAAAAACATTAACTACAATCCTGTTTGTTTTATAACCCAGTACACTATATGAGGTACAATCACGTTGTATATCATCCCAAACACACAGCCATTGCATTGTGGTATTACATCCATAGGAAGCCTCAATATTTTGGCCTCTTTAACTGTCACTCTGTTGTATGTACTCTAGTCTGACATCATAGCACCACACTGTTCCCAATAGACACTAAGCCTGGGTGACGCGGTCTTTCGCCGGGAGGTCGCTGGTCTTGGGGCGTTTGGACTCTGGAGGCTGGCAGACTGGATCAGACGGAGGAGAGGGACGTTCTGGAGAAATGCAAATGAAGAGATCAGTGACAGAAGGGTTACACACGAGACAGCCTGTGATCTGTGACGACTGTCTTCTGCTGTCATGTAAGAAGCTGTGTGGAATATGTCGGATGCTTTCTTTGACACAATTCAGTCTACATTTAGGTTGCAGATCAACGAGCACGGTTAAATACACTCACTAGTTATCATACTAGTAACTATAAAGCTATATTTGAAGAAAAAACTGAAGGTTGTATTTCAAATGTCTTGATGTCAAATTCATATTGAAATTTAAAGATTAATTCTAGTTTATTACAACTTGAGTATCATTGTCAGACTTTTGACCATTCTTCCCATCACTAACAATCGCATTCAAGTTTATCTGAAGTTAATATCTTTTGATGTTAATGTTTTTAGAGCCAAAGTTCCTCTTTTTGTCGCTATACTTCTACCGCAGCTCAACAGGGAAACACTGTCCGAAGAAACACAAAGAGGGAATTTGATGCTAAAAAGACTGTAAATGTAGCAGATATCCACTTGATATGACTAACTCAGACAGCTGAAGCCTCATATAAGATTCACATCAACTTTTAAATACATTTAAGACAGACTTACTATCCTTTAATATCTGAAATCTGGGAACATGACTACCTCACTAAAAAATGTCAAGAAACACAGGCTAGGTCAGATGATGATACAGGCTTTAAACAAACTCTCAGGTTAGCTTATTCTGAAGACATGAAAGCAAAAGCTAAAACGTTTTTACCCAAACTGTCTGTTGTTAACATCCATCACAGTTTACAGACCAACTTCCTGGTTCAGCTGTGCTTGTGGTCAGAGTTCTTCTGTGCGATGAGGAATTATCACCAAATGTTTGTTGCGTTTTCAGTTTCACCTCTAAATAAAGTGTTTTAGATAATCAGGCAATGCTACTGGCTTGTTTACAACCCGTTTGATCACCTGACTGCTTGTGTTTTCTTGCACCTTTGGACTTCACTGTGGCAATATCGCTGTTATTGAAACATAAATATTCATCAATTTAAGAGTTTTTAGCCTCCAGTGGATTGGCACTCTTCAACATAAGTGCTTTTCTGTTTAACTATAGACACTTTATAAATACATAACATCAAGGCACAAGAAGTTCTGTGAATGTACACTGATGTCTGATGATGAGGATGGATCATAATCTATCATAACGTCTTTCAACCGTCAGATTTTTGTTGAGATCTTTGCGATAAATGACAACATAACAAAGAACAACCGTAGCCGTGTGGGCCAAATCTTGTCCCCCCCACTAACCATGTTTGGCCTTCTCGGTGGAGGAGGGAGTGCCGAAGAGCGAGCAGGCAGGACGGGATGCAACAGGAGTCAAAGACACTCGCCTGGAAACAAAGTGGTAAATCTAGTCAGGACTAGTCAAAGGCAGACGTACCAAGTTACAGATAGAAAGCAAACACAAAAGCACATGCAGACTTGTTATTGTCTGCGAGCAGTCTGTCAGAGTGATTATTATTTTATAGTCAGCAGGGGGTCCAACGACTCCCTCATACCAGACAGAGCTTTGTTCTCACTGCAAGAGCTGAGCGCATGTAAACCAATGAAAACACTGTGAGCCCCCTTACAGCTAATTTCAACTCTCCTGATGTTTAGAATATTGAAAAGTGTATTTAAAAAGGGTTATTTTACACATTTTAAAGTCCACAGTGACTTCCTACTCGTCTCTCTAAACTGCATCTATTGAGATAATCAGCTTAGCTACTTTAATCGTTAGGAGGAGGAAGGAGGTGGAAGCGGTTTGCTCTGTGTGGTAACTTCATCAGTCTGCTGTCAAAACACACATTTAAATAGTTCAAGTAGTTCCATAAATGTGTAGTCTTAAAGGATAATATTCACCTGTATTCTTTACACCACCAACATTACATTTAAATAGAGGTTTTTAATACAGTTACTGAATTATAAAGTTTATCTTGCTATAGACATGTAATTAACTCACGGTTGCTGACCATATCACCCTGGTGCTGCCTTCACTACACTGACTTCCTTACAAATTTAAGATAAAAGTTAAATTGCTCCCATCATAAATCAAAGTCTCCTACTCAAAGTTCAAGACTTTTGTGTTCTGGCTCCTACATTATGTCTCCCTCTGTGGGTCATGTTTTAAATCTCATCTCAAAATCAAGTTATTCCCAAAAGGAATTTTATCGATGTTTCCATGTCCTGACTTGTTTATATTCTTTCTTTTTTTGGTTTTCTTTGATTTAAGTATTTGTTCAAATGCTTTTTATTGTGTTTTTTTGTAGCACTTTGTAACCCTGCTTTGGAAAAAAAGTTTAACTTGCTTATGTTTTACTTATTTATTGATAATTAAGTCAATAAGTATGTTGTTACAAACACAGTGAACAGTTGAATTAAATCACATAATAATCACACATGTAGCTTGACTGATTTTAGCAGTGTGGACAGATGTGAGTGACTGAAACAGACAAAACATCAACGTATAATATTTAGAGCTGAAATGAGTAGTTGATCAACTGATTAGTTGCCAACTATTCTGACAAATCGATTAATGGTTTGGAGTCAAGAAAAAAAAGAAAGTCAAAATTCTCTAGTTCCAGCTTCTCAAATGTGAATATTTTCTGGTTTCTATGATAGGAAACTGAATATTTTTGAGTAGTGGACTATTGGTTGGGACAAAAGAAGCCATCTTGGGCTTCGGGAAACACTGATTGATATTTTTCACCATTTTAGACATCTTATAGACCAAATAACTAATCTATTCATCAAGAAAATAAACAACAGATTAATGGATAATGATAATAATTGGTAGTTGCAGCCCTTATATTATTTTTCATTGATATAATCAATGAAAAACATCCACCACGAGTAGACTACTGATAAGCACTGGTGCTTTAACAATTGACTGATCGATGGAACTATTTTGATAATCAATATTTAAGTCAGTTATCAAGCTAGAATGCTAAGTATTCCCTTGTTGCAGCTCCTCCTCCTGCAGCTTCTCTCTGTTTTATTCTCTTTATTCACTCTATGATCAAGCAGTTTGAAGACGTCCTCCCACTTACATACCAAAACATCCCTGTGCTTATGAAGGCTCACACTCTCAGTGGTGTAATCATAAATTGTTTTCCTCTCTCACACACTCTACTCTCACTTGTATTTACCTTGGAGTGGGCCCCTTTGGAGTTGTCGTACCCTTAGGAGTTGTGGGCCCAGGAGTATTAGCACTGTTGAGGACTTTAGGGGTGGAGGGAGTGAGGGGAGCGATGCGTGGCTGGGTTTTGGAGGAGTTGGTGGGGGTGAGGTGGGTGTTATGGGGCTGGGGAGTAGAGGGTGCGCTTGTGCTCCCAGATGTGGGTGTCTGAGGAGCTGAAGGAGCTGAGGCTTTCGGAGTAGTGGGCTTCCCCCAGCCCTCCAGGGTGTTGAGGGTGATCCTGCGCGGCTGAGGTTTAGACTTGGCGCTGGGGGTGCTCTTCTTCTCCTCTGGGGGGGTGATAGAGGAGAGGGGCGCGGAGGGGGTATCTTTGCCCGGGTTGGTTTGGGTTGTGGGAGTTGGGGCTGAGCTTGATGGCTGGGACACAGGAGAGGAGGTCCTGGCTGCTGACGTCTTCTTGCCCTTTTTCTCAACACCGCTGTTTGGGACAAACACCTCCAACGTGGGAGGCTCTTTCAGCGGAGTGCCCAGCTCCCCAGGAGAGAAGGACAGGAAGGAGCAGTAGCCGTCGGTGGAGGACACAGCCAGGAAGGAACCATCACGAGACCTAAACAGGATATAATAAATAAATAAAATATGAATGAGACTGTTTTGTTTTTTTTAATTCATACCTAATAATAATTAAGTTTTAACAATAATAACAAACTTGTTGTTGGAAAATACTGACAGAAAATGTCCAAATACTCTGATTGCAGCTTCTCAAATGTGAATGTTTTCTGTGTTTCTTTAGTTTTCTATAACCGTGAACAGAATATCTCTGGTTTGTGGACTGTTGTGGACATAACAAGACATTTTAAGACGTCCCAAGGACGTGGGCTTTGGGAAAAAGAGATCAACATTTTTCACCATTTTCTGACATTTTATGGACCAAGAGACTAATTGAGAAAATATTCGACAGATTAATCAGTAATGAAAATAATGGTTAGTTGCAGCCCTACTTTGATCATTGTGAAGGTCAACTGCTCCGGCAACCGCAGCAATGTTTACATCAACTGAGAATTATGTCCTTTTGTCTGTATATTATTGTATTTAATCTGTTTTTATTCATTATTGTCTTTTTGTAAATACATATTCTTGTCTTAATGCTCGTTTTCACAGGAGGAGGCATTTCACACTCATTTCTCAGTTGTATGTCTCAAGCATGACTGATAGAATAGATACACTTCTGTTTTGTTTTTTTTGGGAATTTTTTTTAAAATGTACTTTTATGACTTCCATCACAGAGTTTTACTTACCATCTCTCTTTCATAATGCCTTGACATATACTGTAAGATAATACATGTCATAGGTTGTGTCTGGCTAACAAACATGCATACATTCATGTACATTCACACTTCCAAGTGTTGTCACATTCCCTCATTGTACTATCACACTTTCTCACATACACCCCCTCATCCCCACCCCCCTACCCTCTACACACACACACACACACACACACACACACACACACACACACACACACACACACACACACACACACACAGTTGTTGCTTTGTTTTGTCTTGTTGTTATCAGCCATTGTCTTTTCTATGGCCAAATATTTAATCAATTCTCTCCTGTAAAGTAGGGCCATCTGTTTCCTCCATTTTTTTTAGAAATTAGCTACTTATAAATATGGGAGAAAAACAATCTGCCATCCCATAGGATATCTTTTTTTTTCAGCACTGTGAAAATACACAGCTCGGGTGAGAATTTAATTTTTGAGTCAAATTTCATTTCTAGTATAATATATTCTTGAAATCTTCATTCCAATTATCATACAATCTTTGCAGTGAATAATGTTTAGAGGGTTCCTCCAACAGTATATTATCTATATATTCTACATCATAATTCTTTCTTCTTCCTTCTTTAAATAGAGCTTCCTGGTACCAATTCGTGGTGGGAAGTTTTCAGTTTTTTTGATTTGTCAGTGTGAGTTCATTCTGTTCTTTGAATAAATGAACCTTATTATGTATAATTATATCCTAAAAAAGTTTAATTCCTTGTGCTCCAAATATCCAATTGAGTTCCACATTTTTTTTTATTGATGCATTATTCCAAATTTGTGTATTTTTAATCGATACTAAGTTGCAGTGAATCCTAATAATAATTATTTAGAATGTTCTTATATGATTTTAATGGGCTATTTATGCTAAAATACTAATATTGTGTTTTGTAAGGAGGAATATAAGTTGTAAGGCTTTAATTGTTGGCTTTCTATATTTACCCAAAGTTCTTCAGCTGTTTTATTGATTTTGGATCTTTATAAAACGTCTCTGAGCCATAATAACACAGTTCAATATTCATAAGTTTAACAGACCTCCTTCTGTTTTATGAGTTCTTAGATGATGAGCTTTATTTGACCAGATAAAAGAAGTGAGTAAAGTCTTAAATTGTGTTGGCGGGGGGATTATTAAGGGTATAGTTTGGAAAAATAAAAATAAATTTAGGTAATCATATCTTTTTATTTATCCCTCCAATTTCCAGTTAAGTTTATGGGCAAGTCTGACCATTTATCAATGCTATTGATACCTTCTATTTCATGTTTTGATCACTCTTGCGTAACCACAGTGATTGTGTGTTGGGCTCTGAGCACTGCCATGTTCATTTACCATGTGAGATCACTGAGTGTGTGGTAGTGGATGTTGGACACCAGGCCAAAAGGAAGGGTCTGCTGCGTGTCGTACAAGAAGATAGAGTCCTCAGATGCCACTGCGAACACCATACGGTACGGCAACTGGAATACACTGGGAAGAGCCTGGATAGAACCATCTGTGAACAGGAATGGAGGGAAAATGAAGAAAACATAAGAAGAGCTTCATTATCGTTCTTGTCTGTTAACTAATGGGGTGTGTGTCCTTGCCTTCCAACTTCTTGGTCCTCAGTTCGAAGTAGACGGGGCAACAGCGCACAGCGAGTGTAGCTTTAGTTGGACAAGGCAAATGGGCGATAGGCCTAAAAGACAAAGGGAGAGATTTGTACGTCGATAACCAGCATTAATAGGTCAACACTGACGATTTACTAAAATGCACCAACATGTGACAAAAACTTACCTCTTGAGGCCCTTCCTAGAAAAGATGTAGGTGGTGTTCATGATGTTTTCTCCAACCTCCACACATCCAGCTGAGGTTTTAAAAAAAAAAGTTGAACAGGAGCAGGAGCTCGGTTTACTTAAATCATTTTTACTGGCATATCACAAATCTGAAATTTCCCAGTTAATGGTCACATTTTGGGAAAACTGTGTTTGTACCTGGAGCAAGCAGAAAAGACCCATCTGGTGTGAACGAAAGGCGTCGAAAGAACGACCTCATACTGTCATCGTGGAACATTCTGTACTGCTTGACCTGCAAAGTTACAGAGTTCAATTTCATTTAATAATTTTTAAGACCAGATGTAACTGTGAAGGAACTGTAAAGCAAAACCTATGCTGACCTCTCCCTCTGCAGGTGTCCCGGAGCTCATTTTACTTATACAGCAGGCCTTCTTCTTGGTGTGAGTGCTGTACACGCGCATCACCCTGAGAGGGAAAACAAAGACATTGAGCTGCTAAATCCCACTGTACCCGCCTTTAAAGACCGGCACTAGCCATTTAACAGCAGATATTCATTTCAAGAGGGTTAGACCCGTAGACGTGACACGCATGGTTTGAAACAGGATGTCTGAATTTCTGTTTCGTCACACCTGTCACAGCTGAGAGTGGCAACATACTGCCCCAGAGGATCCCAGGTCACCCCCTGCACGTAGCTTTTATGGTCATTCAAGATAGACAGTTTCTGTCCTAAAAAAAAAAGAAAAGAAAAAAAGTAGCAATTAACATTTAATACAGAGCTAAAATGAGATCTACCCTCACATATTTTATTATATTCTGTTTTTGAATTACTAAAATACCTGACAAACAGATGAAACAAAAATTCAACACATAAAGATTCTGTGTTTATGACAGATTAAGCAAACCTTTGTTAATGTCCCACATAATAGCAGTGTTGTCTACAGAACCAGACACCATGAAGTTTCCATCCCGGGTCCAGCTGATGTCATAAACGTCCTCTATGTGTCCCCTAAAAATAAGCCAAACGATAGGAAATCAACCGCAGTGTCTTACAATATGCAAATATTGCATCACTGTCCCAAAGACTGGGCGCAATGTTGAAAACAATGAAAATAAAAACATTCTCATAACTATGGTTGTACATGAAGTCTGTGCCTCAGCATTCTAGTTCTGGTTAGCAGAAAACAAAATGTTAAAATAATAAAAAAATCCATAATATTTAAAGCAAGAATACAAACTGCAGGGGGCTCTAAAAGTGCATCAGACAGCAAACTGCAGATTTACAAAACCAGCAGATCTCCCTGATCTGAGTAAATAGATATTATTGATCCCAAAGTACTCAGGTTCACCTCAAATTCTGGATTTGCTGACTGTCTCATTTGCCTGTCTTTGCACTCCTCTCTCTCTCTCTCTCCCCTTTTTCCTGTCTACCTCTACACTGTCAGCTATCCAATAAAGAAGAAAATTGCAAAAAGGTTGTCAAAGTTTCTGGCTTGGTGGGAACAGAGTTATGAGAACGAGCCAGTTGCTGGTCTTGTGTACCTTAGTGTCTTGACCACAGACCAGCTCTCCTTGTTGAGCTGAGCATCTTCATCTTCCTGGAACACGGGGGTCTGCTCGGGCTCCTTACTGTCATTGAGCTTCCACAGCAGAATGGCTGCATCTGTACCAAACAACACAACATCACTAGAGGTTACTGTATTTTAAACAAAAATCACCTGAGTCTTTTGAATAGCACTCCCTCAAATTTTATATAGCACCAACCTTACCTCGCATCTTTAGATTAGCAAGCATTAATATTAATGTGCATGTTATGTGCAACATACCATCTCCTCCTGAGGCGAGCAGCTCTCCATTGGGGCTAAAGCGCACGACATTGACAGCCTTGGTATGTCGAGCCAGATTAGACAGAAACTCCACCACTGCCTTCCCATCTGGACCCATGTCTACTCGCCACAGCTGCATCAACATCAGGGAAAAAGCTCATTAAACACACTTTGTAAAACAGCTGTTTAAGTCAAAAAAAGCTAATTAAAAACACAGATTATTTTAGCACTCACACTGGTTATTTAACACATGCAGGTGTGTTTTGCAAACGAGACACTTTTCAATCATAAGACTGCATTGAAAAATATAGCAGTTTGAGGGTTACTTATTTTGTGGTACACTGATTTATAAAGTTTGCAAAATATTTGCACATTTTCCAAGTTGCTGCTCTATTTCATGATTCCAACCAAGATGGCCAGAAATGACTTCTGTGTTTGCTGAATTTGCGGAATGTGAACAAATTTATTAAAATTCCATTTTTGTATAAACTGCCATTACTTTTAAACTATTTTCATACAAAAAAAAAATGACAATATGAAATAATGTATGTGTTAATATTTCTTTTAGATTGTACAAAAAGAACAAGTACATGGCATTTACAGCTACCTGGAAGCAAAGCTGCAACTAGAGAAACTGGTTTAAAATCTTTTTGTAATGCAGCAAACAGTTTTTTCTTTGAGGATTCTGAAAATACTTTCAGAACAGCATTAAGTGTTGTTTAAAGATCCCCTCCAGACATGTTTTAAGATGTATATAAAATACTCTACTTTAAATAATCATTTGTGTCTGATATGGTTTTTCCACAAAAATAGTTCAATTATCTTGTTAAAATCCTTAAAATGACATCTATTTCTTCTCCCTCATTAAAAATTCCAGAATCTATAAATATACAAATATGTTTCATTTCAGAAGTTTAACTGCTGGACACAAGATGTCTCCTACTTCACTGTAAAGTCCATTCTCAGTGTTTGTGCACCGGAGGTTTCAAGTTTCCATATCACACTTGTGTAAGTTGAATGTTGTACCACGACTGGATTCAAAACTATTTGTGAGGTCACAAATCATGCTCGTAGGCCCGCCCCTTAAAATCTGATTTTCAATGAGCACGGAGAGACTTCCCATTTTCAGCAGATGAGGGTGAAAACAGCCCTCTAGTGTCAAACTCTGCACAGTGAAGCTCAAACATAAAAGCTGTTGCAGCTGTAAAACAGTATAAATTGTTCTGAGCGTTACACAACCCCTGCAAAATGACTTGTTTCACTATCAGAATTTGATCCATTCGGTTGTATAACGTTTGGAAAAACTAGAAGAGTTGCACAATTGATGGTCAAACGGCCAGCGCCAGGAATGTTGCAACCGACAAGAGATTTAAAAACTTTGTATATTGTGAAATACAGAGAGATTTATCTAGCAATAACAAGTTAAATCAGCATTGTGTGAACTTGTTTGGCAGGGCTTGAATGTAACGGACGTTCATTTATATGTAAAAGGTCTGCATTGCAGGTTTAAACTGTAGGAACAAGAAGAAAAACACAATTTCGAGTGAAGGAAGACTTTAATTATTTTCTAGGTTTCTCAAGCATCTCTGGATAATTATTTTTTAGAGAAACAAATGCTTACCTGTGTGTGTATAATGTTAATACATGAGAGGCACAAACTGGAGCCACACCTGCAGCTACATTTGGTTAAATTAACTTACTGAATGTGTAACATGTACTAAATTATAATCAGTTCCCACTTACTCAAAACTAATGTAATCTTAAACAGCTTAAAAGAACTGAACATTGTAACTTTAAAAAAAGGCCGGAATTTCTTGCAGTTGTTATTACATCCTATAAATCGTGGTTATTAAAGTGAATCTTGGAGAGACAAGTCAATGCTCCTACATGACTGTACTCATTCCTCCATGTCCACTCACCCTGACTGTGGTATCTACTCCAGCTGTGGCCAGACGGTGAATTCGTCCATCACAGCTGTGCTGGAAGTCCAGACTGTAGACGGGCTCCTTGTTGTGCCACGCAATCTCACACGTTACCACCTTCATTTCTGTACCCGACACCGACCTCAGGAGAAAAAAAAAACAAAAAAACAAATTTAAGTTTGTTTCGTAACGTTACAGATTTTAAATTAATTGATACTAGCTAAGTAGCTATCACAGATGTTATATCTGAACATGCTGACAAATATGGCCGCTATATTACGAATTACCTACGACAATATATTTATAAAACATCTACTAAAACAGTCACTGGATGTGATTACTGCAGCAAGCTAACACCGTTAGCAATAACTTGAGCGGGGCTTGTTGAGTCGATTTGTAGCTAACGTTAATGGATACAACGATAAATCCAGGTATGACTGCATAACAGTGACTTTAATCGAACCTGTAAGTTATGTGTGTTACAAATACATACGAGTTATATCAGTTGCATTATTTTAAACGACGCTATTTCCAAGTAAGCTGCCGTTTTACCTTCTCTGTTGTCCAGCTGAAGACTTCAGGAATTTCCCGCGTACGATTCGTTCAAAACTTCCGGTTGAGAAGCCTAAAGCGATTGGACGAAAAATGCGGAAGACGGTAGGCGCGATTATGCTGCATTCACGTGCTCCTCGGATGGTCCCATTTCCCGAGTTGGAAAGTCTCCGATTTCGGTGTGTTCATGAGCTTTTAATTCGTAATGTGGCAACAACACGGACGCTACAAAGATGTGTGGCATTTTGTCCCAGACTTGTTGCTGCGTCAGTACATTCCCTGAAACCACTAAAATGTCAGGGTTAATGCTAATAAATAACCTTTCTAACTAATCTAGGTCACTGTACGTGGACAACTAGTAGTTACAACCTGATACCATATTACGAATTAAATGTGAGCAAAAAAAAAAAAAAAAAAAAAAATGCAAAATGTGAATTGGTAAAATGTTTCTTAGCATTAACTAAACTTTTACTTTTGACCACCACTTTTCTGCTGCAGGAGCGGATTTAGTGATCTGGGGGCCCCACGCAAACGCCGTCTTGCTTTATTTTCACCCTTTCCATAACTGGGAAGAGAGGAATTATTAGCACAATGTACTTAAATTATAATACTGGCTAGTTTAATGAATAATAATGCATCATTATATTTTGTGAGTAAAATCTGAATCTGCAACGTAACCAATAACATCTGTCAGGCAAATATAGTAGTACAATGTTTTCCTAGTAGAAGTATACAGTAAGGTTACTGCCTGGGGCACCCAACTAAAAGGGCCCCAACAAGTATAGCTTTAATATGATGCTTAGACATGAAAAATATTGAAATATGTTACTATACTAAGTCGTTGTACACCAAAATAACTTACAAAAGGCCCCCAAATGACATAAAAATATAACGGGAAAGTTAGCCCCTGTTATATTGTTACAGGTATACAAATACTGGCAATTATAAATTCCCATAATGACACTACTCAGCATATGCAGGGTACATTAATATGGTTCAGATTTATTTAACTGTATGAATGGAGAACCCCCCCCCCCCCCCCAAGTATAAAACGTATTTTGTTGTATTCTTTTCTGTCCTAAAATCACATCTTGCAGGACAGCAGAAGTCAGGTAAGATATTTACAAAGAGCCACACAGATTATCTATATATAAGAAAATAAGAAAGTGGTTAAATCTTTACAGTTTTCTACCCATTGTTATTGCACCTCTTTGCTGTTTTGCTGAAATGTGTGAATAAGTGCATATTTTTGAGTACCTTATAGTCTATGACTTTCTTTCTGTCTGATCACATGAATATCATATACTCATCATTGGCCAGACCACTCTTATAAATCAGGAGACCTAGTTAAATAATGATTAAATAGTTGAAAACTACCCCAACTATTGCACTTTCGAGGAAATTGAAGAAACACTTCAAAAAAAACCAATGTAAAACTGTCAAAAAGAACACTTTCACATGTAACACAATTAAATTGTAAATTACATAAAATTAATGTATTAACAAATCATTCAGTTATCAGTTAAATGTAATGAAAATGTATTGTTCTGCATGTAGCTCTGCTCAGCATTTCATTATGCATATTTTAAGCTGATTGTGGAACGGAGGTGAGACTATTTAGCTGCTTACATTTTCTCCTCATCACAGTTTCGTACCAGGACTTAAGATAGAAATATCTATCTTAATATCATATCTCAAACTGTGTTTTAGCAGCATGTCTAACTCTGATACTGATGTAAGTAGATATTGCTCAAGCAAGCACAATCAGTTTAACAACTAAGGACCAAATCCACAAAAGGATTGCGCGGCTTTTGCGGCTGCTAAACCTGTGCAAATGTGAAAATTTGTCGTGTAATTCACAAAGCACCCGGAAAGGGGGAAACGCACTGCAAACTGCGCTGCCAAGGACATTGCGTCATGGTGCGCCCGTGTTATTTGCATGTATGTAAATTAAGTAATATTCATACATTCAGCGCAACATTCGCCCCTTTCTATGCAAATAAGTGTAGTTGCAAAAACAGTCTAATTCACAAAGACCAGCACTCAAGTGGTCAAGTGAGTATTGGGTGGTAGGCTTAAAAAAAAGTTATGACAGCTCTGGTGGAGCTCAGGATTCATCCATAAGGGCGGTTTTTTACAAACAATTCCACTGTATAAACCTGGAATCAGCTGACCGCCAGATCCTGACTGATCCAGTGTTAATAGAGTTACCGCTGCTGTGCCGTGTGCGTAACTGCGCACAGCCTCTTTCTCAGTTTGAAGATGCACTTATCATTTCAGCTGCTATGTGATGCTACAGCCAGCTGTGACACACAGCCAGCTGTGGACAGCAAACAGAATATCAGTACTGTGACACCTGAGCAACATCATTGCAAGATTCAGACATTAATCTAACACGTTTCAGACCTGCCCGAGTCACATTAATAGCTGTAGCCTATTTCTATGGATATTTCAGTAGATTATGTTATAGATGTGAAATACTAAAGAAGTAAAACAAGCAAAATTTATGAAAGTTGGTTTGTGATTGTGGAAGCTCTGTGTGTGCGCACTTCTGCTAATTAAAGACAGAATTTGAGGCTTTTGTGCTTTCTGCAGTTTTCATTATGGACCAATCTGTGTGCCGACATATGGAGGGAAGCCTGAAACACTGGAAACTGCTCTGCTCACTCAATCAGATGCAAAACAGGGGCAAATTGCACTCAGCTGAAAAACTTTATGGGTGTGTTTGCGCCGTCATATCATCAGCGCAAAAGCTTTTGCAAATCGGAACTTAGAACGAGGCAGATTGCAGGTGCAAATGTTGCACAATTCATGGTGCTATTAGCGGGTGCAATGCATTCTTTGTGGATTTGGCCTTAAGTGTGAGTTTCATAATAGCTCCTTCAATTAAGTTTCAGAAAAATACTGTAAGAGTTGTTCCCTGCCCTGACTTATAGCATATAATATAATGTTTGTCCTGTCAGAATGTTCACAAAGACACCTAGCATAACAGCAGTACTCAAAGTGTAGCAGAGCATTTCATCACAGAACATTAACAGGCTGGAAATATAAAAATATATTTGAATTACATTCGGATTATGAGAAGAAACAGAATATAGTACAAAATAATTTTCAACATAAACCAGATTCCATTCATTTCTCGCTCCATCCCTCTCCAGTCTCTATATCGGAGAGAACTTGTTCTAGGATCTCATCAAGTACGTTACATTCATAATTCACTTGGGCCAGGTCCAGAGCCGGCACATAGCGGACAAGCAGCCGTCCGATGTTCTGACGTAGCTCAATCAAACTGAGAGAAAAGGAAAAAAAAAAGAAATTCAAATTTACATCACTGTTCTGCTGGGTTGTTAAGTTCATAAATGGCTGTCACATAAGTGATAATTTAAACATAAAAATAAAAGGGGAGTGATTTTCCAACAATCCAACCTTCTGGATGTGTCTGAACTTGAAGCTGCGCCAGAGTCTGCTGTCCCTTCTGCCTCTCCTGGATCTGACTGTACAGAGGAGTCACTGGTTCTGAGTGGAGCTGTGCTTCCTTTCTGTGCGTTTTCCCTCTGCTGCTGGAGGCTTAACCTGAGCTCTTCACACTGCAATGCCAGCCTCGCCTTTTCCTCCTCCAGACTGTCCAACTGGTGGCGAAGCAGAAAGGGAACCCCAGGAGGAAAGAAAATGAAGATGGGAGGTGTAAGAAGGTCAATATCAATGAGGTAAAGAAAAATCTACATGGATTACCAAATGTTTATATACAGTAAATTATATACAAGATAATGATAACATTGAAAAGTTAGTAAGTCAAGGTCAAGAATTTAGATTAAGAATTTATTTCCACGCTCAAGACATGGAAGCAGTTTTTTGAGCTTATAAGTAGCATTTCCTGCTTACAACTAATGCTTTATCTGATAAGGGAAATACAATGTAAATACATTAAAGGATAAGTCTGGTTGTGTTCTATATTTTTCTTATTGTCGACAAATTCCATGAAAAGACTAAAACCAATAATAAATTGATCCAACTAACCTAGCCTGATGTCACTTATTGTTCTATGCCACAGACCTCCATTATTGTCAAATTAAAAAACTAATTAGTGAGCCACATTGCTGCACTGGATGACATGTTTATTACAATGAACATGGGCACTGTGTGTTTTTTGAGACAACATGCCACATACAACATCCTACTGCTGTAAATACTCACTACAGAACCAAATCTGTAGCTGAAAATAGTCTCCAATAAATGCATTTTTTACTGCTGTAAAGGCTATGAGCTGTTTCAGGAAATTATTTTGCTTTTTTTTTTAATGAAAGATTGTTGTGAGCTGTTTTTAAAAATGTCTGTCTTCAGTTGAAACAAATGTGCCACAGACAGGCTGGGGAAGTTAGAAGGCATTGAGAAACTGATTAATATTATTAGCTTAGGTCTTTTTATGGGGTTTGTTGACGATATGAAAAATACAGAATGTTGCAAGTCTTATCCTTTAAGCACAAAACACAGCTGGACCACTGACCTGTGACTGCAGTTCATCCCTTTCCTTGTTTCTTTGATCCAGTTCCCGTACCAGATGGTCAACTTGCAGTGCAATCTCATCAATGTCCTTTTCTTCACATTGGGAAGTACTGGGCTTGGCCTCAGTAGTTGCCAGGAAAACCTCTTTGTCCTTAATCAATTCATTGATTTTCTGTTTGGCCTTCTCAAACAGACTTTTGTAGTCCTTCCCATCCCCTGTTTCCTCTGTTTGGTTGGACTGGTGAGAACACTCCTTCTTCACATTGATCTGAGACAGCTCCTGCAGTCTGCTCTGCGTGTCTTTCAGCTGGCAGGTAAGTTGACGGACCTGCTCTTTGAAAGAGTCTCTCTCCTGAGCTGTAGCCTGCATGAGCTCCAGGAGCTGATCTTGCTGTTCCTGAACCTCAGTCATACTGGGGAAGTGTGGTGGAGAAGGCTGATTGTCAGTGGCATCTGCACAGGAAGAACCAGCATCTTTGTCACGATCCCAATGTTTCACTCCATTCTGTAAGGTCTGCTTTCCTTTGTTCTCACTGTGAGTGTCGTCGTTACTCTCTTGCTTAATTAATCTTTGTTCAGCGCTGTAAACATTGATATCTGAACTCAGTTGTTCGCCACGCTCATTAGATGTACCCTGCCCTGATCTCTCCCCTCCTTCAGTTTGACTCTCCACCTTTATTTTGGGGGCTTCTGTCTGGGTGGTGATGCTGGCCATCTCAGGAGGCGGTGCTGGGGAGGGACCAGTTCCCGCAGCTGCCGACTCTGACGAGCCTGTTCCGGCAGCGTTTGTCTCAGGGGCGTCATCCACAGCGGCGTCATCGTTACACTCCATCAGCATGCCCACATTCGAATCACTTTGCTCACGCTTGATCTCCACTCTAGACACATCAGAACCTGGCTTTTTTGGCTTGGGGGTACTGGCAGTCTCCAAGATGAATATGTCGTCATCAGTATCATCAGTATCATCGTTCTCATTGATGACTGACGGGGAGCTCGGTGGTCTCACGTCTACTGATGAGGATGCATCTGAGGTGCCTCTATGGAAGCCATTTACTCTCGGTCTTTTGGGCGTTCCTTGTGGAGTATTGGGCTGCAATCTTTTTCCCCTGCATTGCGCACAAAGCACAGTTAATATGCTTTTTACATGAGCTGCAATGGATATAGTTAGGCTCACAAATAGCACGAAATCTTACCTCAGGGGGGCTGATGACAGGGAGCATACACTAGTAATAATTGGAAGACCATTGTTACTGGAGGGGCTGCAGGCTGGAGAGAAAGATGGCATTTTTTTATCTCTCAAACTTTCCATCTCTCCCCCCACAAACAAAAACACATACACATATCACACACGCACCAATTTTACTTACCAGCTTGGGAAATGGTAGAGGACCCCTGTGGAGAGGATGCAGCCCTTGCAGTACCCCCTTGTGGTGACTCAGTGTTAAACCTGCTCCTTGGGGTAGTGGGAGTGGAGGGTGGACGGACAGTCTGTTGACAAGAACAACAAATATAAAATGCTGACATGTATTTTTTATTTGTAATTATTATTATCTCTAAACTATATCCATATTATTTTATGTACTTATTAAAACTATGAAAATGAAACAACGTGATCACTCCCAACCCTCCGTAGTGTGAAAAAACATACTGTTTCATGCAGCTGCTGTTTCAGCGGTACCTTTTGCTGTCTAAGAGGCGTGTTTTGCTTGGCAAGATTAGCCAAATGTTGCTCTTCCCGACGCCTTCGTTCTTCCTCTGTCTAGAAGACGATGTGTTCACATTTATGGAAATAGAAATGAATACTATCAGACCACACAATGCTTTGTACTGTTTGTGTCAATTATTACATATTCTACCAGCATATGCACAAGTACCAAAAACAGCAGAGAAGATGAGGATATCAAGCGAATGTAAACAAAGCACAATTCAAAAAAAGCTTTACACATTTTTATGGGATTTACAGCAGTCGACTCTTTACCCTTTGTCTTTTTGTCTCTTGTTTCCTCTTGTCCTCTTTCTCTCTGTAACAAATAAATCACAAAGTTAAGATTTTTTTTTATTTTAGCATATTAATACATCAATTAAACAACTCTATATATTTCAGGGGGTGGGTGACTCTTCAACAACCTTGGATTTTTTCCCAAGCATAGGTAGATATGTCTATTTAGACATACAGCGCTGACTGTGTTTACCCTTTCTTTAAATAGCAACACCACACTGACCTTATTACCATGTGATGCATACATAAAACAAGACATGCTTGATCACATTTATGACACATTTTTATCCCACTTTTGAGACAAAGCAGACCCACAAAACCCAAGAGCCTAAGGTCTCAACTCGTCTTGGTTTGTGGACAGTGACACAAGAGAAATAAAAAATACAGTAACCAGATATAAAGAGGCAGTTTTAATTATTGTTACTATCCTTTCTATACATTTAGTCAATACTGATATTACACTGATAATAAAAAGACAGAGTTAAATTTAATGCAACACCAGTTTTAAACTTCACTGAACTGTCAGAAAGCAATTCTTTAAATATTCAGATGCTGTTACAATATTGTGCTAAAGTTACGGCTACGTTTTTAATGGAAACATGACTCACTGTTGTTTGTAGGTCTTGCGGTACGAAGGTTGGTCATCATCAGAGTCCTCAGGCTCCTCTTCTACCTGGCAGCTCCTGGTTAGGCAAATTTTAAAAAAACAATTGTATAAGTCTGTGGAGTTTAAGACTATTTTGGCCAAATGCCTTTATATTAAGACTGTGTCTGTTTTTGTTGCTTTTTGATGAACATGAGAGAGAATCTTGAGAAAAGATCAGCAGTAATGTGAAGCAGTCAGAGGAATTCACTGTTTAGTCACCCTGGTGAGAATAAGGGCAGAAAACTGTGATGCAGCCTTAAAGACAAGGAAAACTATCATATAAATAAATGTAGCATCAGTTTCAAAAATACATAGATGTGAATTTAATTTTGTTTTCACATATTTAGAACACGTCATAAATACATACAGCATTTTAATATTTTCAAGCCTAAACTGTTTCATCCTAAACAGACATTGAAATTATTAAACGTCACATATTATGCAAAATGCACTTTTTCATGTCTTTTCAACATAAATATGTGTCACCGGCGTGTCCCCAAAACTATGAGAAAAGACCATCCTCTCTTTTTCTCCTGCTCTATCTTTTAGTAAATGTGTGTATAAAAACACTGTTTTAAATTTGGCTCTCGTTAAGATGTCATATAGGGATCTGTTGAACATAGACCTCCTCCCAGCAGGTTGACGATCCCTGCTCATTGAAACCTACTGAATCAACTTTTCAACAGAATAAAAAGGTCTATTGTTGGCTGCAAGAACCAACACAACAGTCTCACATGTCCTCCCATCATCCGAGGAAGTGAAGATCCTTTAGATTCACTACATTTTTGATGGAAATGTCCCCACAACGACTGGAAAACTGTTGTATGTGTGTGTATGTGTGTGTGTGTGTGATGGATCGATACCGTCTGTCTGTGACCCAACCTCAAACTTGGGAGTTGTAAGTTTTGCCATGTTTTTTGCAGTTTTACTGTTTATTTACCAGGTTAGCCTGTTGAACTTGGTGTTCGCATGTTGCACAGCTAATATGGCTATTGATGTTGGACCAATGTTGTTAATGACAGTCAAGAGAAACTGTGTGAAAGTTAAGCCTCATTAGAAGCCAACTAAATGATGACAGTGGGAGGTTGGATGGTCTTATTTGTTTTTTCATGTTGCTTTTTGTGGAGCTTTGAACCGCAGTGCTAGCTCAGCTAGCTTTGTTGTTACATGTTAGCCCGTTCTGCTCCGTGATCCTCGCCGATATGTGTGTGCTGCTGCTGAAACATTATGTAAATGTTATTGATAGACATGCCATGAAGGTAATGATACACGTGTGAAAAAGAAATGCAGGAAATCCTTTGCTTGGCAACGTTGTGTAACGTTGTCCAGCCGCTGAGTCAAGTCAAGCCGAGGCTAATACGTCCATTCTGATCCACAGATACACTTAGCGTTACTGTAATACTAGTATTAGTGATGCTACTGCAGCTCTATTGCAGTTCCAGTATAAATATGAATACTGTCAACAGCCCTCGGTCTCTCCTGTTGCAGTCATATAATCTTGCATTGTATCACAGCTGGAAATCCACAACCTGTTCTAGAGTGGGGAGCAGCAGCTCATTTGCATAAACAAAGAAGCCCATTGATAACAGGACAGAAACACAGGGCTATAGAGACATGCTAGAATGCATAATCTCAGTGGTATTTTCAGTAAAAAACTTCAAAGACATGCTTTGAAGTCTGAGGGGACCTCAGACCTATATTAACTTGTTGAAAATTAGTATAATATGTCACCTTTAAATCTTTATTTATTAGTCGATCTACACCTGCAGATCAACTTTTCAACTGCTGAAGATACATTTTATATACAGATAGGTGTTCTTCTAAATTATGCTACATTTATTGTTGATGTTTACCGCTATGCAAAAGTGAAGCCAAAATATCTCCTTTCCGGGAGCTGCCGTCTTGCTTGTGTGATGTAATTTGGAGCCAGAGTCTGTGCAGTAAAGTTGGGCGCCTGACGGAGGTTTGAGAGCGGCTATCACAACTGTCAATCATGACATCAGACCTCTTTTTTATATTGTCAAATAACTAATTAAAAACAAACCTATCAGAAAAATGAGCACTTGGACAAACATCAGCATGATATAAACTACCTAAAATGACAGAAACCATCTTTGGGAAAAATGTATTTGATGTGTACTTGAGTTTTTAGTTTGGCTCATGTCCCATCCGCTAACATGGATGGGGGCAGGACTTATGACATGTACTGCAGCCAGCCAACAGGGGGCGATCGAGATGTCTTGGCTTCACTTTTGAGGAGCTGTCATGATGTCCATATTTAGGTCTTATATACAGTCAATGATCACATCAGATTGTGACTTTGCAACAGTTTTTTGATAATGCTCTGGTTACCTGAACTGAGGATCAGGATTCAATTGGCAGAACCATTTATCTGGCAGCTTGTTGGTATCGATCCCATCAGGGAGTTTCCGCCAGCGCAAGCAGTTATCACATTGCACCCAGTTTTGATCTGGGCGCTTCCTGTGGACATGGATAGAGAAAAGTTTCCAGAGAAAGTAAAAAGTCAACATAGTTATACACACACTTGTGTAGAATACATGATGTCAGGCACTACAAAACTATTGATATACTAACATGGTATCTTCCACTGGTATGGCGCTGTTTGGATTCTCTTTGGTCTTTGTGTAGCGCATTTCATTCCAGTACTCTTCCAGTTTGACCCCCAAATTGTTCATAGTTTTCCTGTACCAAGAAATAAGGCAGGTCAGATGTCTGCATTCCTGTTTAATAGTCATGTGTTGACAAATAATCCAGTAATATGATAAACATTATCAATTTTGTGTGTGTGAAAGAGAGTTATCTAAACCTTAATCAAACCCATATGATAAAATCTGATTTCAGCGCTGATGCTATTACCTGGACTTATCAGACTCAATAAAGCTCTGTTTGTTGTGGGTAGGATCCAGAAAGTTACACTCTATGACCCCGATGACCCCAACGCCTTTGTTGTTGGCCTGTAAGAGGCGAAGAGACATGTGATAAGAGATGAACATCAGGTGAGAAGATATGGGAACTAAGTTAAACAAACACAACTCACATAAAACAACACAAACTCACCTTGAGCTGGCAGCCCACGCGTTCGTAGGCTTTGATGAGACGATTTTTGTGATACATCATAATGCCATACTGGTCTTTACTTTTGGTGTTATAACCAAAAGTGATAGGAATGCGTTTGTTCTAAAATAAAATTTCAGGAAAACTCAACAGTTGAGATGTAAAGTTCTGTGCACTTCCAAAATGTTCCAAATTACAACATTTATAAATACTCAACACATATCTGAAAGAGAAAAACTGTTAAAAAATAGAAGGCACAGCTCTAGAAAGCCTGTGTTGAAAGGATACCACCAGGAAATTCGGCTTGTAGTGGTCCTTTCTGATGTAGGCCAGACTCTTCGCAATGAGCTGAGTTTTCACCTTTTGACCACGTATGATGATCTGCATCCGAGGCTTCAGGTACAAAATACTGCAATATGCCTGTGTCCATTAAAACACATTTATCAATTATGAAGAATGAAAAGTAAAGTGTATTATATATAGTTATATTTTTTTTTAAAAATCTCAATATTTTTCTCTTGCACATACAAACACTGATTATATAGAGATAAAAAACAGTGGTTCACGTTCACCAATAAAAGAAACAAGACTACAAGTCCACAGCTAGCGGCTCTGAGAGGCTGTACTTATGAACAGTGGTGCTTAGAGCTAAATGCTCATGCCAGCATACCTACTTAACTTGCATGCATGGTGTTCAGCAGGTATAACGTTTACCATGTTCACCATCTTGGATTAGCATGCTAACATCTGCTAATTAGCGCTAAATACAAAGTACAGCTGAGGCTATGAATGACATTAGTTTTGCAGATGATGGCACTGGATCAAAAGTCAGGAGATCAACGTTATTATAATTCATCCCGAGGGGGACATGTATGTCTGTACCAAACATCACAGCAATCCATCTAACAGCTGTTAAGACATTTCACTCAAAAGCACAAATGTAAAACTCATAGTGGTGATAGAGGAAAAGTCAGCAGATCAGCAAAATCATCAGGATTCATCCCCTGGGCACCATGACTGTCTGTGCCAAATTTCATGCATTTTGTACAAAATTTCATGACAATCCATCCAATAGTTGTTGAGATGTCAGTCTGGATTTTGATGCCTGTATAACATTGTAGAAATTGTTACCAATTGAATGTGTATGAATCTTTAATAAGCATTTTTTTGAAGACATTTACATTACTGCTCCTTACCCGCAGTGAGTATACACTCTCAGGGATGTATGAAGTGATGTTCTCTGCATTTTGAGGAGTCCTACTGATTTCCTCATAGACATCAGATGGAATTCTGATATCATAACGGTTTGTCTGAAAATCAAATTCTGTTGATCCAGTGGATGTGCTGGTAAAAACAAAACACAAAACACAAACAATGTGAGCAAATGGGTCTGTATCACAAATATAACTTAGTCATTCTTAACTCACATGAGAATGACCCCATCTGTATCAATCAGCCAATGGCAAGCAACTCAACAGTTATTCATTACTGATAACTATGGTTAACAAGCTTTCTGTTGTTTGTTGGAAGCACTGTTTTAAATCCAGAGCGAGCGAACAGGTGCAATACAAAACGTTCCTTACATTTATGATATAAACTGTGTGCTCTTTATTACTTCCTACTGTACTTTTGTTCACGTCAGATTCCTGTAGGAAAGATGACTAGATTTGTCCTCAAAGTTGACCTTCTCTGTTTGCGACAAGGTCACAATGCAGGTTACCACAATGATCCCCACCACTAAAAACTGAGCCAGCTTCATGAGAATAGAAACCCTGGGATGCTCAAAGTTAGCTAAACTGCTAAACCTGCTTCATTGTACATATCTGAGGTTTTGAAAAGAGTCTGAGCACAACACAGTCAGAATGTTCCTGTAGGCCATGGTGCTTGGTTTGTAAAATGGAACATACATCTGTTTATGTCTTGACTACATACAGACCTGCGGAGATTCCAGATGATGATTCTTGTGCCAGTTGTCCCCGTGGACCAAGAGGTACTGATGGCATTGATTTCAGTGAGCAGCTCTGCCTCTGTCTTGAAAGGAGAATAACGCAGGATGTCCTGCAGACTGGCTTTGTGCTCCTCTCTTACATTGAGTAAAACTCAAGTCAAGGGTTACTTGGAATATTAAATTAGGACAAATGGTAAAATGACTGTCTAATGTAAAGTAGAGTATCTTTTCTAACTTTCAAAAAACGAACACCCAAACCATTTTCACATGAAGATACAAAAATACGAACTTATCAAATCAGGGTTTTGTCAAGCTCCAAACTTCAATAGGTTACATCCAAATTGTTTGAGCATACTTAAGATTTCTCTACAACATGAGATGTGTATTAATGCAGTAGATAAAGGATATACTTTTTAGCTCCCGTCTGCTCAAAGAGGACAATGGGTACAACTATTTGCTTAGCCTCGATCTCTTCCAGGTAGGTCTGAGAGAGCATCCCAACACATGAGGCGTTCTTCGACTTGGAAAAGACAATGGCGTCTCTGCCAAGTCGCATGGATCCAGACTTGAAACCATTGCCATACATTCCAATCGGCTCTATGCCATTTACAGCAGTCTTGTCACTGTACCCAAAGCTTGAGGGGGGAAAAATGTATACATTCTTAGTGAGTATATGAATCACATCATTGAATCGTACATTGTACATATATACATACATATAAACTCTGCAACAAATAAAATATTCTTGGCAAGTATCAGAAAATTCTAAATGCAGAATGTAAAGAAACAAACAAACAGAACAGCAGAGTCTGTACCTGAGCATTTTATGCATTGTTTCATGGTCCAGTCCGTTTCCATTATCCATGAAGCTGAGGCATTCCTCTTTATTGATCATAGTCTTATCAATCCAGAACTGTTTGGCACTTACATCTGGATCGTAGGCATTGTCTGCCAAAAGAAACAATTTTAAGAGAAACTAAAGATTACCTGGAAACAGGGTGCAAAATTATTTTTTTTGTCCACCAGCCAAATGGCTAGTGAATGTTCAAGTTTTACCAGACGCTCAATAGATCACCATTGTTTTTTTTGGCTGGTGAGTGAAGCAAATATACCAGCCACTTGCATATTTTACCAGCATTTGGCTGGTGGCTGATACTAATTCTGTGCCCTGCCTGGAAATCCTGTATTTGTTGACCTCCAGTGTGTGAAGTTCACATGTTGCAGTGTAGTGAAGGCCAGATTTACTGAGGCTTTTGTGTCAGTGTTTCAGGCACATTCTAACTCGGACACCTGCAGTTAACAAACAGGCACACCAGGCTGTAATTGCAGTTTTATGTACTGTTTGCAAAATGTACTTCTCCTTATTGCACTTAATGGAAAAACTTGCAAATAACAGGTGGACATATGTTCACAGAGGTTGATTTTATATTTTGACTGGATTGACAAAGCCTACACAACAATTTGCGTGTAACTTGCATGCATGCAAAAATAGTACGGATGGATTTACATTAGCCACAAGGAAGTGATGGTGGGTATGAGACACATGAACTAAACGTTTTGTTCAAGAGAAATCTCAATGACATTAGATAACAAGTGATTGCACCACAAAAATATCCAGAGAGCAACATTAGTTATCAGCAAACCCAATTGTAGATACTGTAGTCTATCCAAAAATGGATCAGAAAAAGTAGATTATAAATGTACTCAGTATACCTGATAATTAAAATCCTTAGTTGAGTACAAAGTGAACAAACATGATACAAGATCACATAATAGTTTAGCTTTAAAACTTCCTCATACCAACTCTGCACTCTGGCAAGGACTGGTCTCTGGTACTATGCAACTTAATAGGTGCCAAACAAAATTAAAGACAAATTTCAAAATTCTGATTACAGATATTGTTAATGTGTGTCTGTGTGTGATGGCTGCTGTGTGTGACTGAGTTTATCTTGTGTTGTATATATATGTAATTTGTTCTCAGGTCTTCCTTGTAAAAGAGATCTTGATCTCAATGAGATCCTAAATAATGAAGCTTAACTATCTTTGATTATTTTGTTACAGTAAACAGGTGGTGGGGAAATGAGGTTTGTGTTGTGGTAAACTTGAATTTTATGTTTAAATAACTGTAGAATTACTGAAGACTACCACCTCCACCTTCCACACTCTAACCTGCTGGATCTGCTGCTCTTCCATTCTCTTTGCCATATGTACACTTTGACATCACAGTTGTCAAAGTGCCAAACCGAAAACAGATCAGTGAATGTTTTGCATTCCTCTTTATACATCACTAAATACCGAGTATCCAAAACGTAACAATACTTAAAACACAACATGTGCTCCCTCATAACCTTAACCCTGAACTCCCTATTAAAAAAGCTTTCACATACCAGTGAGAGAAGTGATTTAGGCATAAAAGGATAAAGCAGTGTAAACAAATTAACAGTGTTTAGGGCAGCATTTTGATTCAGCTCAGATTAGATTTAAATTATAACCTGAAATATGCAGATTTGAAAAAATGTACTTACAGGACAATTTAGTTCAGTATGGCTGAATTTCTCTATAAATACATTAATAAATCCACCCTAGCATTTTTGGAATATTTATTAAGTGGTGACCTAATTTGTAGTTACAAAACCATTTCATCAAAAGCCACCATAAATGTAGGTATTTGAATGAGGCTCTTCTAATGTTCTGAGTCAGAGTCTGTAATTAGGTAAACCTGAGGTGTGGTTATATACATTTGAGCTCTTGAACGTTGGAAAACTCTACAAGGATAATTCTTGCAAGTTAATTTTGTGCTTCTTAGTTTGCTGACATGAATGGATGGTGCTGTGGATTCCTGAAAACAGAAACTTAGAGGTAGAACAGAAACTAAAATAGAAGCTCCGTCTCACTTGAAAGTACAACCATGTGATGATGACTCACCTATGAGCTCAGCGATAGCACTGAAGGGCCAGGTGTGGCTGGTAGAGTTGGTATGAAGATACTTGGGACAAAGCTGCAAATGGAACAAATAAAAAGTTAAACAGTGGTGTCATTTGTTTTTCAAAGTGGCCTTAATTTTATATATCAGTCTTTTCCAATTCAATCAATGTATTCTTAATCAAGTGGCTTTATCATATTATATTGTGTTGTATGAACATATCTGCAAAATACTTCGGCTGTGATGTTTTTTTAACCTTTATTTATTCAGGGGAGTTTCTCTGAGAGCAATGCTCTCTTTTTCAGGAATGCCCTGATCACATTCACACAGTTACACATTCACACCTGGAAGCTGCCCAGTACAACCACATGGTCTGATCTGCCAGCCACTGAGCAGCTCCACTGGAGTAGTTGGGGTTAAGGGCCTTGCTCAAGGGCACCTCAGTGGTGGTGATGAGGGAGGGGCAAGCACCGCTTCTTCACTTTCCCCACCCAGATTTATCCTGCCAGTCCGGGGATTGAACTGGTAACCCTCCGCTCCCAAGCTCACTTCTCTAACCTTTAGGCCACCACTTCCACTGCTGCATTGCAGGTATGTTCAAGGTGAATGTTTTGTGAGATTTGCTGATATAAATATTATCCCTTACACAGGCTGATTTAGCATTACATTGGTGAATAAAAAATGCAACTCATTTGATATTTTGTGACAAAAGGTTGAATCAGCACTTGGAGAGGGGTGGGGGACATGGTTTCCTGTATGTGGCAACAATGCAAGTCTGGGCTACAGCAGTCAAGTGATTTACAAACAATTTTGTGAGCGACTGTTTTGGAAACAGGTTTTACACAAATTATTGAGCGCCTTTCTATGGGCAGGAGCGCTTGTGGCTCAGGAGGTAGAACGGTTTGTCCACTAATCGGAAGATCGGCGGTTCGATCCCCGGCTGTTCCAGTCCAAACGTCAAGGTGTCCTTGGACAAGATACTGAATTGCAAATTGCTCCCGATGGCTGTGCCAGCAGTGTGTGAATGAGTGTTAGATTAGATCCTGATGAGGTTGGCACCTTGCATGGCAGCCTCTGCCATCAGTGGGTGAATGGGTGAATGTTGACATGTATTGTAAAGCGCTTTGAGCGGTCGGAAGACTAGAAATGTGCTATATAAATGCAGTCCATTTACCATGTCTTTTACTAGTTGCTACCTGTTTGACTGATGGTGCCTGATGATCTTCATCTGAATGGTACAAAAAAGTCAGTGCAACTCCACCGACGTGCTTCAAAATCTTGAGAATGTCATCATTTTGCTCTTAGACTTAACGATAAATGTTCAAAAATGTTAGGATTAGGTCTTAGCACCAAAATTAATTGAATGTTGCAAATAAAATACAAATTTTATTATTTCTGGTATTCTGAAACCGAGATTGCAAAAAATAAACAGTTCCTCAAAGTTTATACTGTATATAGTTTACAATAAGTTTACAGTAATTCATCATTTCTGTTTTCTTATTTATTGTGATTCTTTCACAAACTCACCAAAAGTCTTGTTTTTCATAATCCTGTCAATATAATAATTCATGCACTTTTAATAATTCATGTGGTAAAAGTGTACATTAGGAAGAGGGTAATTTCAGCTTTTTAATGTTATTTGGATAGTGTGGACATATTACAAATTACAGTGTTTCACCTAAACATGAGTTAACCTCTGTGTCATTGCCTGGGAAACTCTTGGTAGAGTAGCTCCTTTTAAGGAATAGGGCAGTGTGTAATATGTGTGCGTAGCAGGTGAGTGAGTGCTATCAGTGATATTACCAGTAATTATATTACCCAGTTAGTCATTCATTAACGTCTTTGTGAGTCTGTCTGTAGCGAGTCTGTCACAGTGAGGATAACATTTGAGACAGTATAAGCAGTAGGCAATTTGAGGGGAGATGCCATCCCCCTTGTTAGCAAAATGACAAAAATGCATCCTCCTTGTTAACCTGTCATCCCCACTCTCCACCCTCTAGTAGCAGAGAGAGTGCAGGGGTAGAGGGGTTGTTTAGGTGAATATGTTAGTCTAGTCTACCTGACTCACTGATCCTTTATCTGACCATGGCCCCAACCATGGCTCTGAAATATCAGTAGCCTAATTGTGCTGTGTATTGATAAATCCATGGCTCTGTCCGTGGTGCTGAAGTAGTAAACGGATTTATAATTGTACCTTTTTCTCTCAGTACCGCTAGGGGTGTAACGGTACGTGTATTCATCCTTTATCAATACACAGCACAATTAGTGCAAGAAGTCGTACGAAGAATATGCTTCGTGACCCAAACAATTACTGTTAAAATAGTTTAATAATCCACTTACTCCGACGTGTGGAGCAATAACTCTACAGCGCGAGTTCCACCCAGAACATTTTGGCCGTACACCGCTTAGCTGTAGCAAAGATACTCAAGGATGTATGCTAGCCGGCTTAGTCAAGGTAGTCTGGTTACCCTGCCATCAGAATGACAAATGAGAGACCCATAACACTGAACGAGTGCAACACTATTATTAAAATATTCTCCATTATCTCCATAGTGAAACGATACTGCATCTCCCTGTTGAGGAAGCCGACGAGGAGAGGCCAAGTGAAGCCATTCAGAACAACGATAAACATAGGCTATTTGATTTATGATGTGGTCAGACAACATGTCATAAAAACCAGCTCTGACAGAGAAAAACGTAGTTAAAAAGTAAGAACGTAATGGTTTGGTCCTTCTGACTGATATTATATATGACATCATTAGATTATTAATACTGAAGCATCAGTGCGTAAGCAGCATGTTACTGTTGTAGCTGTTGGAGGTGGAGCTAGTTTGAATTATTTTATATAGCCTACAGTTAGACCATAAATCATCATAAACCAGCTATCAGCAGGTGTCCTGACTCCTTGCAAGAAACACCCCTAAGTACAGCCCTTCTGTCAGTCACGTCTTGGATCTATAATATGCTCTTAACTATATACTATAAATACTCAATTCTATACTATAATGTAGCTTATATACTCTATAGTGTAGTATCACCTTCATGATCAAAGTGACTAGTAGCAACGTGTAGTCGCAGAAGAGTGAGAGGATCATAGAGACACACTGCTACCTGTAGTATTCCTGTAATATTTCTATGATCATACAGTAGCGTCTGTGCTGCTGAAAATACACCCCAAGCCCAAGCCACTTCTGAAACAAAATATTTTAGGGGAAACATAACTACAGGTGTAGTTTTTTTTCTTCAGATGTATGGTGTAAATGGGAGTGGAGCAGGTAATGTGACAGAGGAAATTAACCTGCACTGACCACACCATGCTCAGTTGCTACAGTTACATAATTCAAGGTAAAGTTTATAGCATCAAAACTATGGTGTCTTTTGAAAAATAAGCATTATTAAAATACTTAATGTCCACATCCAGTAAAAGGACAGGCCGACACAAAATATGTATTTAGCCTAATAGCAGTTCTACTAAATCGAAATTATCATCACCATTATAATATCAAGAATTAGGCTAGGCCTTGACACAGCGTTTGATTTTGGCCAGTGCTGTCAGACCCCCACTTGGGTAAAAGATCAGCTTTTCAGGTCCCAAGGTGAGACACTCACCCCATTTCTCCAAATCAGCTGTCCTTCTACACACACACACACACACACACACACACACACACACACACACACACACACACACACACACACACACACACACACACACACACACAGATCAGGCAGCAGGGAGGAAGCAGTAGACACAGTGAACCAGGTGAAGTGAAAGATGAAGTTCTACTTGAGTCAGCGACAACTACGCTCTTTATTGAAACTTTGCGAGTAAAAGGCCAATAAGAGGAATTTATCAAAACACCTGTTCAATAAGCATAAACACTTAGAAATTTGATATTTTCAACTGCTTTGTCTGTAGCAAATTGTTATGAAATGAAAGCTGTCTGTATGTAGCCTAACAGTTTAGCTCAGTTTGCCACCCCGTCCCCCCCAGCAGCAGCAGAGGGAAGAGGACAGAGGACAGGAAGAAGGACTGGTGCTGACTGATGTCTGTGTTCTTCATTCTTTCTAAATTTCACTCAGTATTTTGATGTCAGAAATATTATTTATTTTTTTGACATTTTAGATTTGCTTCCGGTGAGATATTATTGAATGTATATAGTGATTTTGCTGTTGTGAACTTTACTGTTGCTGCTTTAGAAACAACATTTAGTTATATTCAAAATGTAAATAAGTTATAATCCTGTTCTGGAGGTATTCTTTTTTTTAAATAATAAATAAAAAAACAAACAATTCTTTAGTAATGAAAAAGAACCAGTAAGAATATGAACCGGACCAATAAAGGTATGGATAAGATAAAGATAAAACCCCCATGATAACAATCCTTACAGCTGGTTAGTGGCTACATCCTGACTATAACTACTATAAGCCTCATTTTACCCATGTTATTTGGTGATTATTATTCTTTATGGCACGCAGTGTGATCACTCACAAAAATGTGAAGGATTACTTCAGGCCATAGCGCTTCATTATTTCACTTTAATACACAGTTATAAAAAAGAGACAATTATAGTGTGAAGAGAAGGAAGATAACTGGATAAATGGAATTGTGGGAAATGTCCCAGTTATGGTTAAGGCGTCCAGCAATAATGTCCTTTGGTAAGTGTACATGTAACGTTAGGTGTGTGCGTTGGTTGGTGTTGTGGGGTCAGGGGGTGTTCCCATTGGGTCAACCCACTGTTAAAATTGAACAAATCGCCTACTCATTATGCCCTATGCTCACACTGGTAGAGTTTATCCGTTTGTCACTGTTCACAGCAGTTGACAGCGGCAGTATAAAAGCGGAAATTCCCAAAACAAATGAGTAAAACGTACTCACCGTACTCAGTGGAACACCGCGGTCTGTTTGCGCCGCCATTTTTCCATAAATACAGATGGCGGAAGCAGGAAAGGAAATCATGTGGGTCATTTTTTCCCACCCGCATTCTGCGAAGACCCGCCCCTACTCTGCCTCTGATTGGCTCTGACCCTGATTTTTTTTAAAACCCTAATCCAATCATCTCACTCCTTGTGCTTAAATACAACCAATCCAATCAACCAAGGTAACGACTACTAGCCAATCAGAGGCTAATGAGGGCGGGCCTTCACGGAAAGCGGGTGGGAAAAAATAAGGTAAGTAAAACGTCCGAGTCAATTTCGCAGGAAAATGAAACCGAAAACTCAAAACCGGCTTGTGTCACACGTAATTCGCGGCTTTTTGTTCGCTTTCTATTTATTTATTTATTTCTATGAAACAAAAAGGTTTTTAAACAACTAACGTATCTGTCAAAATCCAACTTCCCGTCCTCATCTTCACATGTTGCGTCAATTTTCTTCACATTGTTTGTTCCGTTTACTGCAGGACTTTAACGTTAGTGATAGAAGTATTACTTGTCATTGGAATGGCAAATAATGGAATAATAGCACAGTATTTATACTGTTTTTTTTTTTTTTATAAGAAAAACGTACTCTGCTAGGATCACTTCTGGTTTCCAGAGTAGTGTTCAGTACAGACAAAAACTAATAAAGCGGTGCAATTAATTATATATACATGTTTACAGTGTTTTCTGTTGAAAATGTCCTATCATCATCACCACTGATCAGAACTTTCAGCTAATCACAGTAACAGGCCTTGTAATTACAAACATGTCCAAATATCAATTATATCAATTAGGTTTAACTAAGCAAAGGGGCAATAAAGTTGTGAGATTAGCAATTTCATATGGTCTCCTTTGACTTAAATTTATTAGGGCCCACAAAATTTTGTTGGCTTAACTCCCATGGATTTCTGCTTGCAGTTACCTAAAAAAGGCAAAACTTATATCATAGTTTCAGGTGTAAAAATTGGATGCAATTTGGAGGCTATTTGTATCTGCTTAGAGGCATCTGTTCATGTCAGGATGATGTGTATATTCAGTTTCTGAAAAAAAAGGTATTTGTATAGAGTTTTAAAAGTATATCATATCCATAACTTTTAATCTCATTTGTACAGTAACTACAGTTTGCCTGTTTTCCACTACTTATCTACATCTGGTCCTGGCAGCCTTTTAAGCAAGGTAGTCCAGACTGCAGCCACATCGTCCAGCTCCTCCTGAGGGATTCCAAGTTGTTACATCTCTTGAATTATGGAGAACAATTTCATTATGTAACAGACATGTTTCGGCCTGTGGTCTTCATTGAAACATTGCTTAAAGTTGTTGTTTTTTTAATAAAATTAGTTAATTAATTTTTAATTAAGTTGTTGTCAATACTACAAGTGTCTTTATTCACCATGTGAACATGAGAAGTTGAACCAGAAACCACATTGTTCCCAATCAAATCAAACTGAATAGATCCCTACAGTGTGTTCTTATGATTGCATACAGTGATTGACTGCTGTGTGGATGATGTAGCACATCAAGGTTAATGACCCAAACTGTCACAGTTTTGAGTCCTTCAACAATGCTCCTCTAATGCAAAGGCAGCAAAACAAGCAACTAAAGCTGTACAGTGAAAACACAGTATTTAAGCTTATTTAATTTAATGAGTCTTGTTTCTGTTAATTCAAAACATAACATGGTCCTTTCAACATCCAAAATAACTTAAACAATAATTACTTAAACATTCAGCACCGAGGAAAAAAAGATAACAGGCAGTGGTACAAACTATCCATGAACAACTACAAAGAAAGGCTGATTTCCCTTGAACACCAAAAATGGCAAGCATGTTTTTAGCGAGGTACACCCGATAATATTTCAAAGGGTTTTCCTGATGTACACAAATCACATTCAGTAACTTACCAATAAAAGTCTAAACATAAATCCTTACCAAGGGCCTGTGAGGTCCAATAATGACTTATCCAAATAAGAAAGAGAAAATACAATGATGTCCTGCAGACATATGGTCTTTACATTCTCAGAGTCAGACAGACATAAGCATTGTATGTTCGTACTAGAGAGTGTGTTAACCAGAGTTATGAAAAGGTCAAAAGAACACATTAACGATAATTAATAAGGTTCTTCACAGTGAATCTGCTGTTTTGTGTCAAACAAAACATCTTTACTGGAACTACTGTAATTACAGGCTGTATGCCTTGTAATAACAGTTAACTGAAGTTGGTTTTCATAATAACCATTTTCAATGGTAAAAAGTTTTAGGTTAAAATCACTGAAAGCAAAGAAAGTAAACACATGTATGTATGACACATGTAAATAATTTTCAACAAAGGTGATACTCATCCTTGAGAGAGGAAGCATACTGCAGTAATTTGTGATTTATACTTCATATCATATTATTTCAGATATCCAAAAAGGCCAATGGAAATAATTACACCACAGTCCCTTAGTTTCTCCAATACAGATTCAGTGTGAGAGCACCTCAGAGGTACATATATTCATGTGAAGATCAGACAAGTTAAAACGTTAAAAAACAGAATTCCAAAACATTTCCTTATTTTCTAGTTCACAATACAACATTATCACTGGTTGTGCCTTTTTTAGGATTTCTACTCATATGGCTGCAGATCATTACCATAGGGTTTTAAGCGTGAGAAGAGGACTTGGTTCATGAAAGCTTCATGCTTGATTTTTTAACTCTCCATGGAGTCCAAGAACTCTTCCTCAGTGATGTGCTCCAGTCTCTTCATGACTCCATCTGAACTGGATGCTGGGTAGTCTGCTACTGGGAAGTGGGGCATAGGGTGGCTGTAGGGCGGAGGGCCCTGGAAGGAACAGCATAGGGTGCGGAAGAAAGGCACCAGCTGGGTGATGGAGGACAGGGAGCTTTGGGTGAGGAGGGGGAACTTTAAATGCTCTGTGGATGACTCCTCACTCAGCCCATTCAGTGTCTGGAATAACATGATAACACATGATAGTATGAGATGTGGTCATGTCACAAAACAAAACTCACAAAACGAATGAATCATGCAACTTTCATTCGACTTTGTTCATTTATAAAAGACAAAATCAATAAAATGTTACAACTGACGTTCATCATACATCATTTAAATTGTAATACACCATCTTTCTGAGTATCATGCACCAAAATCGACCCAGATTTGTGTGACTATGCAGGACCCGATGTCCCAATTTAACAAAAATAATCTGCAGCTGGGAAGGAAACAATGCCACACTGCTTTGTTTTGTTTATTTGTGCCAAAGCCTTTATATTCCATATCTGAACACCTCAGATTGCATTACTGAGCTTTCACCGCAGCCAATTATCAAAGCAAAAAATCCTATGATTAGGTTCGTGTCGCCAGTGAGATGTTGCTGATAACATAGAAACATGAAGCACAGATATTGTTACTATGGTTACTTGCTATCTCATACCCTGCAACATGATGATTTAGAAAGGTTAACCATTCAAGAGTGTAGACTTTAAAAAATGGGAATGACTATCTATATGTTTGTGATTTGTTTCAACCAGCATATGATCTTACTGCATATCGTTGCTGTATTCCTTCCAGTATTCTGACAACATGGGGTGTGCATTCCTGTTCGCCCTCTATCAATGTACTTTCTGGGCCACTGTAGCGGTTCACATCCACCTCAGGGACAAATGCCCAGCGATACCTGTACATGGAACAAACAGTGACACAGAAAAGGTAAGATGGAATAGAATACCAAGACAAAATAACTAATGCAACACCACAACTTAAATTAGAAAGGTTTTTAAAGATTTTGTCCTATTTCAGGGTCTTACATCTGAAAGAGTGGTATCCTTTCTGGAGGAAACGCCAAGGAGGTGTCCAGAAACTTGCAGGCTGACAGATACATGTCCAAGTCTGCCTGAGAGAAATTCACTGGTCCACTTCTGTCAAGGGCTCCACGTACCACTTTAGCCAGCCTAGGTGGTACACGAGAAAACATTATTAAGAGTGAGAGTATCGACAGAATTTCAGTGAAATGGAATTCATGAATAAAATAATGAACTCACTTTGAGACATCTTTATCTGCCTGCAGAGCTTTCTCTAGGCGTGCAAATATGCGGATCTAAAAAAAAAAAAATTCCTTTAAAACAATACAGCAGTGATCAGCAATTAGATTCAAACACGAGCCAGTTTTTTAAGGATTTTTCATTGCAGGGCTGATACCCAGTACAGTGGAAAGGCAGACCTACAGGTTTTGTTCATTTCTTTTATTACATTTAAGAATAAGATTGCTTTATAACACTATAAAGGACTGTATCTAAGGGGAAAATGGCATCAGCACACCATTACTGTTCGACTGCCAACCATTTGTGTTTTTGAAGAACAAATCTGTTATAGTCTCATAGGCCAAAGTTGTGGAATTCACACATTAAACTTTAATTTCTGGTAGTTTATTAGACTTAATAAACCTCTATTCAGCACCATTCACTGTTCAAATTGGGGGCAGTATTAGATGTAACAGTTATATTACAATAACTGGGATTTACAGAAGCCTTGTGTTTATTTTGTTATCTACAGTAGATTTGGGAAAATTGATGTAAAGGTTTTGATATAAACTATGAAAGTCAAAACTTTCATCAGGAGGCCAAATATTTTTTCTGCAGGGCCGGATCTGGCCCACAGGCCACTATTTGCCTACCACTGCAATACAGTATATGGCCACTGTGTATAAAACCAGGCTCTTGGAAGATGGGATCTTACCAGTTCTGTGACCATGATCGGCCACAGAGATGTCAGGTGCTGGGATGAAATCCGCAGCAGGAGAACACGAAACATCAGGAACATCTGGGCTGAAACAGCAGCGCTGGGATTCATACGCAAAGCCTCCGTGAGACGCTCTGGAAGAAGGGGAATGAGGTCTCATAACTGCTAAGCAACACATTCAGTAGTATAATGTGTAATGTGTTTCATAAAAATCCAAATAAATATCCAGCAACAGTACCACACCTTGGATGAGGGGCAGATAGAGATGATACTGATCGAGTTCTCCACTGAACATGGCAAACGCCTGGCGCTTCAGCAGCATCGGTTTCTGGTCTGCACTAGCAAACAGTTTCAGAGAGCCACTCTGCATGCCTGCAGCAAAAATAAATACAGGACTGTAACAGCAAATAATCAAACATGCCACTCTGTAATTTGAATTTGACGCACCACTTCCAGAAGTGACATTTTGACTGCAGTGGTTTTAATATAATATCTAACCACTTTCTTGTCTGAATCTAATTTTTCAATCTTGAATACTTGAGAGGGTTGAACTTTGAGTCTGAACATCTCTGCAGCATTGCTTCTCCATGATCTCTCTCTCTCATTCTCTACACCTTGCATTTGACTGAAGAAGAATACACATTTGGGTACAGACTTGATAATCAACATTTTGGTAGAGACTTGATAATCAAGTGATGTCTGGGAACAACCCCTTGATTAACCATATGCCAGCTGTGTCTTTCCTGCCTCCTGACGACTGCTGATTTAACCTTTTTTGATCCTGTCTGAATGCAACATCCCCTCTTGTTTCTGCCCCTTGATTTCACCTACCTGAGAGTCCCCCCCTTTCTATGTTGACCCTTGATCTTGTATGTGTGTCCCACTGCAAGGTCTGAATGCAAATGCCCTCCCTTCCTACCTTTTGTTTACCATTTGTTGATCACTGCCTTGATCTTACTGTATAAAGTGTTTCCATTTCTTCTGCTCTGGGTCAGTCTACTGTCTCAGACCCGCTCTGGGTCAGTGAGTGATTTTCTTCAACACTCTGAAGTTACATATAAATCTTTTATATCACAGATTAACTCTCACCTCCAGATTACAATTGTCTTTTTACAGAATCACACTCAATTCCTAGAGGCTGTACTCACTCATTAGGTCTTTAAACATGGTCTTCTCATGAGTCAGCAGGTGGTCAATTATGGATTTCCAACTATGGAGAACACAGAGCAGCCAAGCAGGGTTCATTAGACATTGGTCATCTTCAATTCTTTTATTTAATAATATTAAATACACATTAGAGTTACTGAAAAGTATAATAAAATACATCTGTAGGATTAACCAGAACTTTTTCTGAAACCCAATCCATTAAGGTGGTCAATCAAAAGCATTCATTCACTCATCCTTCTGTAAACTCTGGTCATAAAACCTAAATTCACACACTCATCCACACTCTCCAAAAAAACTGTTCATACTATCAGCAAAACTGAGTAACTACATGTGTTGGAATACATTCTGCATGTCCACAATGCTATGATTTTGAATTTGAATGGTCAGCGTAACTTCTGTTTCAACTGAGTCGATATGTCAGTTATCGAGAAACTACTCCTAAATTCATGGGTAGTCAGATATTTCCAAATTCATGGATAAGTATCACCACTTCCCCTTCAAAACTAAATCTGTAACTGGTTTGAGCAACCCATAGTTCACGAGTGAAATGGTTACACATGTGACACAAAAAAGAGGAAGAACAAGAAGAAGTTTATCTTTGCAACCTCTCAGCCTTGAGCCATGTCGATTCCTGAATTTGTTTAGCCACTGAATCAACTATGTGGTCACCTGACCTTCCTATGTGCTGCAGCAGACTGAATCTCTCTGTTCAACAAACCCTGCCTACATGCTGCAGCTCTTAGCAAGTAAGCAAACCAGCCAACAGCATATGCTAGTACCACATATCCAATATATTATGCTACTAAAATGTTTCAAGGTCTTCTTACTGTGAATAATAATTGACAACACTTATAGTAGCTGAAACTCTTAACTACTGTATTAGGTATTACTATGGTTTTGCACTGTAGGAATATATTTGGATTTTCTTCTTCATATTGCCTCAGCTAGTTCATTCACTGAAATGCTCTACCTCTTGTATTAATCATCAGTCATACAGTGTCTTTATTTCACAAGCCAATACCTATCATACCCACCAATACACATTACCCTATTTTACAATGCACCTCCGTTCAGTTTTTTTGTATGATATAGTATGTAAATACTGTACATAAAATTCTATTTTTATTATTAATAATAAGTGATATTAATAAATAGTATGATTTTATGCCTCCTGTGTGTGTGTGTGTGTGTCTTTTAATATTCCTTAAGTTTCAAAGAACTAGAACAGTAGTAGATGATTGTCTGGAAATACATTTCCATCCCATATTTTGCCCAAAATGCTAACCTCAGTGCACAGGTGGCATCCATGGTGAAGAAGAGAGGGTCCATGAAGAGCTCAAAGACCTCTTTCCTCCAGGCCCTTTTGGTATAGGCATAACCGCTCAGACTGCTCAGCAGCTGAGCACCCGCCGCAAAGCTGGGCATGTTGTAGGCACTACAGGAGAGAAGGTTAGAGGAACTCTATCAAGATCCAAGAGACCAGAGATGCCAGCAGTAAAATGAATCAGACACTTACAACAGTAATTACCTGTGGTTCTTCAGGTAGGGGAAAACATAGTACATGAGCCGAGAAATGAGAGGAACCGCTTTCTCCTTCTCATCACTGCGATATACCATGTCAAGAAGTGGTGCCAAGATCTACACAGTGAGAAAGTGTGTTAAATAATACCTATAGTACACACACAAAGGCTCACCCACTCATTCACTTGCCATTAATAAAACCTGAAAAAAAACTTACCTCAGCCAGGAGTACAAGAGCCTGCACGCTGTAAACTGAGGGAGCCGAGGAGGAGACCATGGTGCTAGCTTGAGCCATCGACTCTGACAAGAAGAAACAGAATAGTGAGTTCATGTGTTACTGTTTACCAAGCTTCTAATAAATATAGTCTTCACTATGCCAGCTGTCCTAAACTTGTTTTGTGTACTGTGGCCAGTACACATAACTATGAGGTTTGTTAAAGGCATATACAGATAGGTGACACTCAGAAGAGAAATATTTCATCATAGGTTAAAAGTGATCACTCAAAATAACTTTGTATTTATTTGAAATGACTGTTTCCTCCAAGGAGACAAATGAATGCCATGAAAATGCCCTCCACAGTTCAACAGAGCCATCACTTTAAGGGTCAAGTGTTCATGCCTGTACTGTTCCCATAAATCTAAATGCAGATGTCACTTGAGTAACTGTTCTTACGGAAACACTAGCAAGTTGAGCAGTATTTGTGATTGTAGCTTCTCTTACCATCTTGGTCCATTTTATACATGTCACAGAGCATGCAGTACACCTGTATAGAAGCATCTGCACTAATTATTCAGGTTTTATTCTTTGTTACATCAGTGTGAAGGAAATAACAATTATCCATTGACTGTGAATGTTTTCTTAGGCCAAGGCTACAGCAATGTGTCAGAGAAGCAGCTGGAAGAAACAAGACCAAGATAAGAAATTGTGAGAATCTAGTCAGATGCGTCTTCCCATCAGATAAGGACCAGGTGCAGAAACCCCCTTTCAACAGAGCTATGAATTAACCAAAAGGGCAACTGTGTATTAATTAAAAGACAACTGTTAGTCTCTGAGGGTGACGAAATACTCTGTGATGTATGAGACTGTGTACAAATACGATAGCTGAACTTCATTACAGTCATCTCTCAGCCTAGAAAGCTGGAGATCCATTTACAAATGTGAATTCTGATTATTGTAATGAATAAACTTTGAAAGACAACCGCTCTCTGTGAATTCATCTTTAAATTTCCATGACAATCAGTATATGGAATAAAACTCAATTTGAATTTGTACAAAAACTCTGCATTTCTCTGACAGTATGGAAGAATGTCTGTCATCTGTGCCTCTCAGATTTCTCAGGTTTCCATGGATACAGGCGCAGGTCTCTAATTCAAGGTCACATTAGACAAGAAAGATGGACATTTCCAACCATGGACTACTAAGCTGAAGTTTACTATGGGGAAAGCAGTGTTTCCATGGCAACAGTAGTGATTTGTAAGCTCTACCTGGCCCAATCAGACATAAATCCAACTAAATTGATCTCCTGGGTTCATTATTGTATTGTATTGTGTTGTGTATTTGTCAGAGTTAACTAAAGTTACCATAATGGTCACCATCCATTTCCGTGTCATCAGGTTCCTCTGCCTCAGGGCACACCTGTGGCTGAACTTTGACCTCGAGGCTGCGGCTGAGCCAGCTGGTCTGCTCCAGAGATGATCCTGCGATCCCACCCACTGCCTCGAGGATCCGCTGAGTCACTTCCTGCACAATAATGCCATCATCAATATCACTGCAGTATCTCTCTCACACACCACACACTTGCTATCTCAATCATAGCTGTAGTTACAAAGCATGCATCATACCTGCAGATCTCGGGTGTCCTTCTTATTGTCCAGGTTGGGGAGCCTATTAACAATGTCATTGAGGATTCTGCAAGATACAAATTGTTACTGAATTTTCCCCAAAGAAATTTAACAAATGTACACAAGGATTTTTTTTTCATAATACACCAGCAAGCCTTTCATTGTCACTATCATTAAAGTGTAGTATGACCATTATGGTTGCTTGTCTGACCTGTCTGCTGAGTACAGACATGGACTACAGTGTATTTATGAGCTTTTTTGGTGTGTATACCGTGATACTATTTGTATAAGCACTGCACAATAGTACTGCTACTATTACTGATCAGACTTTGGATAAAGAATGAGTGTGTAAAAACTGACCCCAGCAGTAAGAAGTGCCCAGGCGGGGCCAGGTTGAGCTGAACAGACTCCCGTAAAAGACTGAGGAGAGGAGCGATGTTTTCCTGCACGGCCTGAGCTGAAATACTACATACAAAAAAGAGATTATTATAAAAGTGAGCATTTGTAGAATCACCTCACTAAATTTGAGTTCTTGCATTATATTTTGCTACTTACCTCTGGATATAGGTGTAACTGAACTGTAACATGGGGATATCTACCAGGGTTGACTTCTGGAGAGGACACAGTAGAAAATGAGACAAAAATGAGTGAAAATCAACTTTCACTGAAACTTCCTGAATACAGGTTCGGAGCATCTGTGCATGTGTGCATGTATACGTGTTTGTGTACCTGATCTCCTTTTATCTGATGTGGTTTTTTCACCACCTCCTTGACCAATTGTAGGATGGTATCCGTGTGCAAGGTGTTCAATGATTTCACCAGATCCACAATGGTTAGACGAGACTCACTGGCCACAGGTAAAACCTAAAATAGAGAGGAGCGCAATGATGCCGCAGGCACTCTAAAGTCTTCCAGTGAGTGTTCTTTCTTTTTTCTAGACACATTACAGTTCTTACTTTGTTTTTGTGCCTCCTCTTACTCTTCCTGCTGCTCCACACTGCTCCCACTGAAGCCATGAGCTGAACCCCATACTGCTCAGTCAGAGGGACCAGAAACTCCAGTATCCGCTGCCGTAGAATCTACAAATGCACACAGCATTAATAGTTGAAATCTGCCACACTAATATATGCGCATAGGTTAAACACATCACATAAAGAAAAACAAACAGCACAAATGACGCATGTCACCTTGGTGCTTTTAAAGTAGACAGAGGTAGAAGTGTGTCTGCTGCTCTGTGCAGTGTCAGATGCCCGCCTCTGAAACTCTTCTCTCATGACCACGCCCCATAACAATGCCATACTACTGAGCATGTGCGGCAGTGCCTCAATCACAGCATTGCGTGCATTACGGACATCCATAGGATCACGGGCAACCAGGGACTGTCAGAGAGAGAGAGAGAGAGAGAGAGAGAAGAAAACATTTACATTCACATAGATATAAAAAGGTACATATCTGTGTGCATGTGTGGGCTTCATTCCTCACTCTCTTGTTGTCCAGTAGACAATAGTGTGTAATGGTGGTCAGGCCTTCTAGCAGAGTTAGAGGGTAGTCAGGGGCGATGTTCTCCTTCCTACCACTCAGGCTGATCAGAAGACAGAAACATAAATCAGACATTTAATTTGAAGCACTGTGATGTCCTCACAGTCGAAACAGGAGCCTCTTGTATAAAAACCTAGAATATTATTAATTATATATATTACACATATTATTATAAATCGTCATGATATTCAGTACATAACTGAAGGTCAGGCAAGCAACTAGGTAAAATGATACATTACACAGTGTAGTGCTGTAGAGGTGATAAACTATATGACAAATTAGATTTTGTGTTTGCATTTTCAGTGGTGCTCAGCCTACCTCTGACTTGTCTTTCCTCCATCGTGCTCATAGAGCTTGACCAGTTCGTCCAAGTTTCTGCATATCTGACTGATAAGCGGAGCCACAATGATGCCTAATGAGCGTCCCAAGTAGGGCAGAGAGGAGCACAGCAGTGAAACCCAGTGGGGGTGCATGGCATAGCCATACTGTGGCTGCAGAGCCCTGGCTGCAGCAGAGACAAACATTCCTTGGGCTGTGATGGGGTGGCTTTGGACGTACTGGGCCGCCTTGATGGACTGCTGGAAAAGGACAGCAGTTTGCCACTCACGAGCAAGGGGGGTGCTAGCAATCGGGTGTTCACGAGGCTCACCGGGCTGGCCAGATGCTCCACCTGACCCAGCTGCAGAGACAGCCCCACCAGGCCACACATGGTATTCCAGGACTATGAGAGCCTGAAGGAGTTTTAGTAATTCCATTTGTAAGGGGTACTGCTCCTGCCCCCCTCCTGCTCCGAGATTCACCAGGCTCTCCTCCGACAGGCCTCCCTGCTCATCCAGCATCTCAAAACTCCTGGATGGTCCCTTGTCTATTCCCTTCTGGCTGACGTACATAGATGCAGAAAGTGTAAGCAGAGCATATTGCTGCACTTTACATCCTGAGAGGAGTCTGCGGATGGGCTCCAGACTGGCCCCATTGCCGTCTTGTCCCCGTGCCACACAGCCAAGCTGGTTCACCATCCGTGTCAGCACCTCCACACTCTTCACCTGAACCTCCCTGTTTCCCTGCAAGTCAAGAGGACTAAGACTCAGGTAGGAAGGGTAATGAGAGCGCAGAAATCGCAGGCACAAGGACACCAGCAGTTCAATGAGCAAGGATGGGGGTACAGAGGGGGAGGAGGAAGGGGAAAGCAAGCAGCCGTAGAAACCTTTGCCATCCTGAGCCTGTTGGTGGCGCTGCAAGAGGTTGGAGACCAGGTTTAAATGTGCAGCAGAGCTTGTGTCCAGAGAGGTGGAGGAGAGGGCATCCACCAGAGGGCACTGGGCACTGCTCCTCAGAAGGCTATCTAGCAGTGCTAAGCCTTGGAGCAGATGGCGCCAGCCACCCGCCACAGGATACAGCAGCACATGACGGAACAGAGAGTCGATGGCCTCTCTCTTCTCACGCTCCTGTTTTAACAGGCGAGACCTGGCCATGGCCTCCAGCTCTACGTCCTCCTCATCCTCACTTGACAGTGAATCAGATGCCTGTGTGTGCTCGGACTCTGCCCTCCGCAAGCCGTTGACAAGGGCTCCTTCCTCAATGCTGCGGTAGGGGACAGAGCCAGAGCTTGAGTTCTCTGTGGATACCTGGGCACCACTGGTGTCAGCTGACTCAGTGTGTTCACTCTCTGCCTCCTCCTCCTCCTCCTCCTCCTCCTCCTCTCCACCCTCCTCCTCCTCCTCTGTCTCTTCACTCTCACTCCGGGATACCACTAAAGTGTCTGGTAGTTTGGCCAACTCTGGACCATTGTCTAACTCTGCCCACAGGGATTCCCGGTCCACAATGTTCAAGAGATTCAAGGAAGTGACCTCTGTAGCCATTGCATCCACAGATGTGCCAGATGTTTTTGTGGAGGATCGACTTCTGTTGCTTAGAACCTTCACGTTGCCTTTGAAAATAAAATGCATATTAGCTTACCAAAAACACACAGCGTACAGCCACAGTAAATGTTTTCAGTCAAATTTAATTCACTCATACAACATGTTGACAAATGAATTTACCAGCAGTGACATTTTGTTTGATGCTCTGAATGCTGCAACGCTGAGTGGAAGGATGAAGCAGCAACAACAGAATAGGCTCCAGGATCCGAATAACGTCATTGAGGGACAGAGCCCTGACCAGCCAGCACTGAGATGCTGCACTTACTGAGCCATCTGTACAGCTGAGACTGTCCACCACGACACACAGAGACCTGAAAAAGACACACAGAGGTTCAAATCCTTCCCAGCTGTGGAAACTCAAAGTCTATAGCCACGACCCAGTGAGGCTGTAATGCTCATGACAAACCAGAAAACAAAAGAAGAGAAGAATTTGCTATCCTTAAATTTTTATCACAAGTGAGGCAAAACATGTCAGTTTTGGCCAGAGAGTAGTGCTGTTACCTAAATTAAAAGGGTTTCTCTCCTGTACTGTGACAATTTTAGGATATCTCAGAATAAGCTTGTCTGGCTTACTCTAAGCTGTACTTTGTCTTTCTCACTAAGCATGCTTATATTTGCTAAAGTTAGCATGTTAACATGCCAACAGTCTCAACAGCACTTTAACAACATTGTATTTTGAAGATGGAACGTGGGAGTGTGAAATTTTGACCTGTTGGTGGTGCCAGATGAAAGACAATGCCACAAAAATAAGCATCAAAATTTCAGAAAGTTCACCCAGTGTTTTTCTGCATGGGATACAAAGAGGCAGACTGTCTTGGCTCTCACTCAAGCTGCAGTTTTTGACATGTTTGGTTTAAATTATATGTATAATGTTGATAATGTTCATCATATTCAGATTAGGAAGTTGCTAAATGCTCTGTATTTGTTGTCTGTGGGAATCAATACCAGTTTGTAGCATGCTAATAGACCATCTTAGAAGAACTGACACATATGGTGAGCAGCTACATAAGATAGGGAGACCAAAAAGGAGACCAAATTATAGGCATTAACCTTCCATTTGTCTTTACTGCTCACTACTTTTCCACTATGTACTAACCGGTCAAAGGAGCGTCTGAGGGACATGGTCCTGTTGGTGTGGATCTCCCGGGTCAGGTGCCACAGAACAGTGAAGCGGTGCAGTGCTTCCAGCCTTACAGCCTGGGGCAGACAAACACAAGGCATACAGTGTTCACAACCCTTTAGCTTATTTGCTTATCTCATCATATGACCTGGCAGGTCCGTTTGTGTGTCCTAGTTAAACTGACACATCTAGAAGATACTAGGAGAAAATTAAAATGTGTGAAACAATTGTGGTTCAGCGTGTGTGCAGGTATATTCACCTTGTCTTTGTGCAATAGCGCCTGGCAGATAATCTCTTCACATATGGACGCTGATGGCGCCAAACAGTGGAGCCTATAAAACAGTTCCACACAGGAAGTGTGCTGCTCTCTGCGCTCCGTGTCCAGCTGGCTCCAAAGTACCTGGGACACCCTCTGGGTCACAGCACAAAATTGCAAAATCTTAAGTACCACACTTACACAACAGCTTTGAGTTATACAAACATTTTCCCTTTGACAAACCTAACCTGATAGAAATCTGTGCCCTCCTCTATGGCATGAAGCACAGCAGGGTAGATGGGTGGCACAGTGACCATCTGCAGCCGCCCGCTCAGAGGGTTAGTGTCAGAGTTCTGGTAGCGTCTGTGCTTGTCCTGGATCACCAGTGCTAAGGACTGAGAGTGGTTGATGAGCTCCAACAGAGAGGCCACTGCAGTGTGTTGGATGCTGTAGTCCCTGGAGAGGCAGCAGAGTGTCATCAAGGACCTCAGCCACACTGGCAGGCTGTCCACGTCACTGCCTATGGAAAACAAATATATTTTATTACTACTTTGTGGGTTAAAGCATGTAGCTAAGAGTAGTATCACCTCAGCTGGATGAATACAATCAAACTGTGTGCTGACCTGTGTGACCGAACATGTCTGTATGGAGAGCCAGAGTCTCCTCTTCACTTAGGTAGACAGGGAAGGTGGTGCACTCCAGCAGCAGGTGGCAGGTGGCGGTGAAGGCCTGTCGACAGGCCTCAGAGATCTCTGCTCTGCCCCGGGGCATGTAGCCAGCTGCCCAGTCCAGACACCCTAAATGTCCACGCTCTTTTTTCTTCTCTGTGGGGACTGCTGAGAGCTGGGTGTCAGATGTAGGGCGGTGTTTAAACTTGTTTGGATTGAACAGTTCAGTCAGTTTGTCCTTAATTTCCCTTCCCCCCTTGCCCGTCAACAAGGTCTTCTGTTCCACCGAGGCAACAGTTAGATCAGGCTGGGGCTCTTCCTCCTGTCCGCTGACATCCTCCACCTGCACCAGCAAGTATCTGAAACATGGGAGGAGTGAAAATATTAAGAGAATTAATAAAAGAGGGCAATAAAACAGTCTATCTAGATGATGACTAATTTGACAATGGCTCAGTAGTTTACCTTGTGGTTATGAAGGCCAGGATGTCCTGCAGACACTGGGTCATGGTGTCTATACTGCCTCCCTTCCTCCACACTCCTTCATCTTCTTTGCAAATTCCATTTCCCTCGGCCCCCATCCGCGGTGGGAGATGCTGCTCTGACGGTGAGGCGCTGATTCCCAATCCGCTGTCTTCAGACCTGAGTGTTGGGTAAGTACCATCTGCAGGCTCTGCCTCATCTCCTCCATCTCTGTTCAGCTCTTCAACTCCATGGTGACCATTAAGCTGACCAGCACTGCCATCTTTCTCTCCCTCCTTCTCCATATCCTGGATAAAGGATCATTTATAAGATGAGGCAGTCAAACTTCAAAAATTTAGATATAAACCACACTGGCACACACTTTAAAATGCCTCACCTCTGTTTTTCTGTCTTCCCCTTCTAGTGTCTGTGACTCCATCTCCTCTGAGTGTGCCCCTGCCTCAATGTCCATATAAGCCACAGGCATCTGGATCTTACTCAGGACTTTGAAGCAGGTGCGCAGGCCCTGTGTGACATCTTCTAGACTAACAGAGTCCATATGGCTGCACAGGGTCTGCAGCAAGGTGCCCAGCATCTCAGGAAGAAACTGGGACTGGATATCGGCATGGAGCTCCTGTGGGAAAACACCAGCATGTAAAAAATACTGTTTGTGTGTAGACGTTTGTTCAGGCATCTTTATGAGTCAGACTTGGGTCAACTAGTGCTGAATAATAGATACAGTTAGCTTTAAATAAATATTTACTGAGCACCAGAGGGGTACAAAAATGTCAAACAAAGAAAAAAAGGAAAATTTGTTTTTCAGTTTGTCTACATTTTTTAGTATTTGTTGAATATTTCCAAAATGTCAAACCCCAGCAGTCTGGTTTTCTGGATGAATCAATTTTTTTTTTTTTTGATTATTAGCAAATATCTGCTCTGGGTGTATGTCTAAAATAGATGCCCCTTTGTGGTGTAAGTTAACTGCAGCTATTTCTTTTCACAAAGGAGGGAACTATGATGTGAAAGTGTGTGAGTTATCTACCAGAGGAAGCACATCAAGCAGGAAAATGATGAGATTGGACATCTCTGTGACAGAGGGAGCTGGATGGCTGCGGTCCTGCTCAGGAGGTGTTGGTGGGTCGTCTTTGTCACTATAGTGTAAAGAGAGAAAGACAGTGATGGTTGTCAACTGATACCTGAGGGTAAACCAGGAAAGTCAGAACATATGTTGTATATGTTCTTGGCAATGCTGCTTTACAGTGTACTATGTGAATGCTGACTTTCAGCTATGATCTTGCATTTTCTGGGCTGACATTATACTTTAAAGTTAACACCTGATAAGTTTAAGTATTAAGCAGAATTCCCCATTATAATTCAGGATTATAATTAAGAATTCTGTGTCACAGTCATTCCTGTCTTACCTGAGAGAAGTGCAGAAGCGTCGGGTCATGTACTCCCACAGGTATTCACTGTTCATGGAGCTTACGAGCATATTCATCGTCTTTATGATCTCTGACGCATTCTTATTCTCTTTTATCTTACTGTTTAGGAAAACACAAGACAAGCACCATGGGTCACGGAGTTCGTTTTGACATTAAACAGTGTTCAGCTAAACCTGCATTAACTTGACAGTCAACATCCTTGCATCTGTTCTTTCATCTATTGCCCTCACCTGGCCAGCTGACTCCCTGAGAGCCCTGAGCTGGTTTCCTCCCCCAGCATCTCTCGACAATAGCTGTAGAAGGCTCGGACCACCTCCAACAGCACACTGCTCAAGACCGCTGGACCTGAGCAGAGGCATCACAGTAAAACAGGCTGAGACAACAACAAAGAGTGGTGGATCAAGTAATTCAGTGTTTTGATTGTGTTTGTGTGCTGTACTGCTCAGTGCTGCCTACCTATCTCCGGTTTATCCAGCAGGCTGATGATGATGCGAAAGGGCCTGAGGTATCCAGTCACGCTCTCTGGGTTGCTCTCCACATCCCTTTGTTTGAGGATGTTAATCAGAGCCTGAAGTCAAAGAACAACAGATGAGAAGGAGAGGAACGGAGGACAAACATAGATTAATGCACCGTTCAAACAGACACACCAAGACATTTAACAAACAGACATTTCACCATGATGTGAAATGTAAATTATGCTTCTTTTCATTTATTGTACAAGCTGAAATGTAGTTTGCTTTAAAATATTTAACAGAATAGTTTAATTTAGACATCATGTTTAGCTTAGTTAAAGATTTTGTTTTGGAAAATCTGATTATTTGCCAAGAGATAGATAGAGATAATGTGCAGGATAATTTCTTGGCTCAGGGCATTAACTCCCTGGAGTCTCCACTGGTTGACTGGAACAGGTTACTCTTCCCAGCCAAGAAATAGTCCCGCACATAACCTCCGGGTAACATGTGTTGCTTTCACCCTTCAGTTTTTGTAAGGATTAAACAAACAACATGTAACACCTTAATTACTGAGTTTTAGAGGTGCCTGTAGGTGGATTTTGTTACCTTAGGACAGAGCCAGGCTAGCTGTTTCACTCTGTTTTCCATTTTTATTCTAAGCTTAGCTAATACATATACCAGCATATACATATATTTATGTATTTTTTCAGTTTTTGTGTGAATCTGTGTGTTAATACATAAGTGAGGTACCTGCACAATGAAATCTCTGGAATAGTTGTTGAAGTAGAAGGATGTATGTTCCTCTGTGGTAGTGGAGAGGGTGGGATGTGGTGCCACCATCTCTCCTTTTGTGTCTGTGCCTGAAAACACATGCACACACGCGTGCAGACAAACATTAGTGAGCAAATTGAGAGAACCACTGATCGAGCTCTGACTGCCTGACAGTGGTTTGATACACATGATTCATCACTTAAGTGTTTTCTATTGATCAGAACCTAGGAGCCAGGCGTAGAGGCGTCTGTTGAGGGACATGTCTCTGCGGAGTAGTGTGAGTGAAGCTGCAGACACCACTGTGGTCATGTCTTCCACACTCATAGCAATAGTGGTCTCCGCTGGATCCTAAACCAACAACACAGATGTAGCTGATGAGGACAGGAAACAATAGGAGAGTAATGATGGGACAGACGCCATGTTCAATGCAACAGAAATAGGAAATAATATTGGAGACCATTCACAAAACTAATTTTCATACAATTTGTTTTGCTATTGTCTATATATCTTATATTACACAAAAGTGATTAAACTAAGACTTGGTTAAAGAATATTTTTACATTTATTGTAAGTCTGTCCCATGTGCTGCTGCACAGAAATTGACAAAATATTCATGTTTCAAGCAGCAGCAGTGATAATGATAGCTGACAATATCAATGATAGCCATCAAGGGTGCAATGTACAGAAACATAATTATGGGGTTATTCTTGCTTTTTTCCCTCTAAATAACCTGAATCTAATATTTGTCCATCAATTCTGTCAATCATGATGACATTTAACTTACCAAATTAACTGCTGTGATCTAATAATATTAGTGACATTGCTGCATCACAAGGGCAAGCAGCAAACCAGTTTAACCCAATTATCTCAATAATTGAGGTAATTAGACAGAACTGTCTATCTCCTGGACATTTACAACAAACAGTTTGGGAATAATTTTAACATTCATCTCTATTCTCTTCCCAAGAAGTGTTTTGATAATTAGGCAACATTATTGATTTGTTTACAACATGCTCGACTGTCTCATCTGTCACTTGCCCGAATGGACTGGCAATACGGTAATGTCCCTAGATTTCAGCAATAAACACTGGTGCATAAAATGTTCATAAATGTTCATCATAATGACTGAAAATAAGACCCAGGTTGTAAATAAATGAACCTTTCTTTTGGACAGAAAACAGAGGAAAAAGATGTTACAGAACTCTGATGATCTAAAGCGATGTCAAGAGGAGGAATGCAGAAACACTTTACTTAGATCACTTAGAATCAAAGATGATGTCCAGGAAAACAAGTAAGCAAGTTAATGTGTGAACCTACCAGACATTTAGCAAAAGGGAAAAAGAAGAGCAGGATTTCTAGCGTGTTCCTCTGCACCAGGACATTTGAATCTTGCAGAGAAAGACACACTGACTTCACCTGGAGACAGACAGAGGTCAAGAAGTTCAAACAGATGACAAAAGATGGTGATGATGTAGACTTTACAAGTAAGTTGAAATATGATTAAAACAAATGTCCACAATGGAAAATGTTTAAAATGTTCTCCACTGCACATATGACAAGTAAGACAAACACACTCACCACAAGGCGATGGTCGTAGCCCAGCATGTGTATTTGCTGGTCCAGGGTCAACATGCGGTCAAAGTGTGTGACTATAAAGACCGAGGCGGGCAGTCGTACCAAGGGGCTGACCAGCATACTGCCCCACAGGGCACCATAGAAGACCTGCTGACCCACCAGCAGTGACAACTTGAGCAGCAAAGCATCAGTCCTGGACAAAGTGAGAGGACAGGGTGGAGAAAACTCACTGACATGCGTTCAATAACATGTCAACTAATAAATCTATACTTCTGAGTGGCTTTTGATTATTACTGTCAATTCTGACAATTGCTTTAGTATAGAGGTACTGTAGCATAATAACACTCACCCAAAAAAACACATAGAGCAACTCTGTATAGAGCAATACATTAGCTTCTGAAGTATATAAAATTTTGATAAAGGATTATATTAGTGAGAAATTAAATTTGAAATGCAAGAACAAAGGTTAGGTTTGAGATTATTTAAGATGCTGTCATCTCCTCACAAAAATGCATGTGCTGTGTACCTGTCATAGACCTCCAGTCCCTCCTCCAGGCCTGGCAGTAGTCCTGTTATAAAAGCCTGAAGACTTGGCAGCAAAGCCCTCTGCAGTGGGAGATAGTAACGCTCATATAGTGTCAGCAGGACAGGCTTCACTGCCATTGCTGCATGGCCCAACAGCGGGAACAATCCTGAGCTAAAAAACAGACACACACACACATCAGTGAGTTACATCATAAAAAAGCATACATGCACACATAATCAGGCCAGCTCTCTCCTTGAAGCAAGTGAACTGTTCTGTTTATTCACCTGTAAATGAACAGGTCCTTGGCTAGCCATTTCGTTCCAATGATTTTGAAGATGACCTCATAGGTCTCCAAAGCCTTGAGGTGCACTCCGCTGGGGAGGGCCGGGTGCAGACACTGGGCCAGACGCTTCCCTATGATCAGCCTCTTGGGCAGGAGGGAGTAGCGAAGGTTACTCTGCAGTGCCTGACAGAAAGAGAGAAAGAATTTATATAGTGAGTGAGAATTCAGTCAGATCCACTCAATAAAACAAATAAAGCTGCGCAAACGCACAAGAATAACATGACTTTGTGTTTACTGTTGTTCAGTTTCATGTTTAACACATGACAATTTTCTCTCTCACACATTCTGTGTGTACTTAAAGGACCAACTCTTTTGCTTTAACACACACAGACACTCCAAAGTAAATATCTGCTCTGCAAGTAAATAGAAAAGTGGCATATTTATAGCCCAAAATAAATGGGCAGAAGACTTGAGCAATAAGGCCGTCTAACACAGAGTCTCAGTGAGAAAAAAAAGAACTTCCTCATAACTACAGAGAACTAAAACTTATAAAGCAGCTGTGAAGATGACACTTGCAAAATATCTACACCAAATAACTGTAAATACTAATGTTAATTCCAGGAAAACACTAGAAAACAGATCATGTGTTATGTTGAGAAACTTTACTGTGCGCATAACTGGATGCAGCAATGTCGATTCACATAAACTGAGATATCAGGAGGAAGTCATTAGCAGCTACAGTATTTTAAGGCATCAGGTCGTCTCTGTGCATCATACTGTACCTTGTTGAGCTTGCCCAGAGAGGAAATGAGATCTGCCCACTCACTCGAGGACTCAAAGTTTCGCAGCGCTTTCTCAATGACTGCCGCATAGCTACGATAACGGTAGTCATTCTGTAGCTCTAATTCCTCAGGATCCATGATACATCAATCTGATCCCAGCATGTTCAGCACAATATGTCTGAAAAACAGGAAAGACAAACAAAATGTTTTTAGCTAAGAGGCAGAGGGTTTAAGAAACTCACAAGAAGAATCAGTTCTGCAATAGTATCGGTCTGTCTGCAACCTGTTGGATATCCCTCTGCCTCTGAGGCTTGTTTATGGCAAATAAAATTAGCCAATTAGCGCTGTTCACTGACATACACAAACCACGGGGCAAAGGAGACAAATGTCCTCATTCATGACTGGTCAGCGTTTGCCTGATTGACCTGTCTCTCAATCTGAGGAAGGAGGCGTCCTTCTAACATACTGTGTGGCTCTGCATGCATGCATGTATGAGAGAAACAAGTTATGGATTGGGTATGAATGCAATGAGCAACATAGTTTGCTCTTCTCTTCTCTACACAGTGAAATTAAAAGCTGCATATACTGGTTTCTTTGGCTACTTGGGGGCAGCACAACAAACCGTAAACGCAACATTGACATATTATCGCATTTTAAATTATTTGACAAACGTGTGAGCAAATGCTTATTGGACACAAGCAATTATTTTCGAGCCGTATTCTTGGCGACCTGACAAATCCAAATCCAATATTCACTCTCTTTTCAGCTTCCATTTTCACAAACTCCTGACAAAAATATCTGTCTCTTAACCAGCCAGATGCTAACTTTGTCTGCTGTTTGGTGCTGGGCTGGTAGTGTACAGCGGTTTTATCCAAAACGTTTGCGGAAAACAGCTCCATGCTGCGACTGGAAGCAATGTAGATGAGAACGGTGAGAGTGAACTTAACAGTAATTTTGCAGGCTTTAAAACCAAAACAATGAGCTGAAAGATGCCTGCTAGAGCTGAAGAAGACTGCGGAGTCGGTTGATAATTACTGTATCTGTGGGTCTGTCATTTGATCCATTGTTAATAAAAATACTGATTACAGCAGCTTCGAAAAAGGAAGAACTGAAATAGCAAAATATTTGTATTTAGGTAAAAAGTACCCAATTGATAAATATACTGATTTCTTGCTTTCATGTACATGACAAAGGCAGTGGAGTATGAGTGTGTGTGTGTGTGTGTGAGTGTATGTGTGGTGTATTTGAATACAGCTAAACACAGAAATGGATGGGGGAGTAGGAAGAAGGCAGGATTAGAGGAGCACAGACATCTGGACTCCCTGTGGTTGAGCTGAGAGGGGCTTTGCCATCGTGGACAAGCCCAATACCACGTGCTCATGCACCAGGACGATGCTGCATCAGTGCCGATGGGTGACTGACAGAAAAAGAATCAATGAAAATGTAATATTTGATTCATTTTTTAAGTAAGTAAACAGTGTTTGTTGGTTAAAGCTTTAAAAATGTGAGGATTTGCTGATTTACCTCATCTCATATTTTTATAAACGTAATACTGTGGGTAAAATAAGCAATTTGAAGGCAAATTTGCAAGTTTCTGATAACTTGTTACAGGTATTTTTTGTTACTTTTTTTTACATTTTATAGCCTAACAATTAATCAGTACGTCTAAAAAATAATCCCTAGGTTAATTGTTTCTGAAAATAATCATTTACCCACTGCCTACAACAGACTTTCAGTGTAATAATAATACAGGAAAAAAGCCTAACCCAGTTCTTAACCCATGGGAATGAGAAGGAGGAAGAGTTGTTTTTTTTCTTGTAAAGAAATGATAGGAGAGTGAGCGCGAGAAAACTGGGAGATAACAATAGTAAAATTAAAGATGAACATGTGATGAAGAGGTCATTTCTCTTTTCATCCCCTGAGTCGGCCTCCTGGTATGCTCTGCTGGAAACGATAATGGGTTTTAGAGGCTGATACAGATATTGATATTTGTGCAGTTTTTAAAAATCCAATAAAGATGTATCGGCCATATTCATTTTTTAACATTACATAACAGAAATATTTCTGATAAGGGTCCTTTAAATTGTTTATCAAAGAGTTGTGACCGTGATATTAACTGTCAAGGCTATGTAATGGCAACACTGTTTCTAAATTTCCTAAAACGTATCACTGACATTTCTGTACTGCACTTTTTTTGTTACTTATCAGCCAAAAAATACTCGGACAGATGAGTAGGAGGTCATGTTCTGTGTATTTAGTTAGATGTGGTAGTTTTTGCATACTGTTGCTATGTTATCTAATTTACAAGAAAATGAGGTTTGGGAATAGTCTGCTATATTACTGTGGGGGGTTTTTTGTATGTGGCTGAAATAAAAAGGTTATGATGCCATATTAATTTAACAAGATCAATGAGTGTATAATATATCATGTTTTGGTAACATTTACATTTAAAAAATAAGGCCTTTTGTCACCAAAATGTGTGAAGAAATGATCCAACAGTTGAAAGTGTCCTTTTCTAACATCGCCAGGCAAAAAACACGTCTTACCCTTAAAAGCCACATGCTGGACTCGTGACCTCAGTCTTAAAATCCTACAGCCCTGTCGCCGGTGGATTAAACTTTCCAAAGTGCTTTCCCCCCCCAACTGACAGCTTTGATATGGATATTAAAGTGCTTAAACGTTGAGTATGTAAAAGAAGAATCAGCCTAAATGGCATCTATACTTTGATTAAGAAATCCTATTCTACACCGATCGTGTTCATCTGTTTTTGTTCAGATAGACTATAATTCTTCCTGCAAAGAGAATGTGAGTACAACCATCCATCCTAAAAAAAACCCAGCTTAGTGACAGGTGGCAACTAGATAATCAAATTGTGTAGGCCAAGCAGAAGTAAATGTACACTCTCACTTCCTCATGGCGTGTCTCAGCAGAACAGCAAGTGCAATAAAAAGAAAAAAAAAAACCTCATGCATTTCAACAGGCTGGAAATGTGTGCTTTGAGGGTGGACTGGACACACACTGTATGGCTCCCAACAAGCCCCGCGGTGGACTGTGTCACCTGACTGACACCACCACCACCACCATGAGAGGCTTTTCTATGACAATGTTTAGCTGTGAGACGGCACATGAGAAGAAGACAGAATAAACTGTGGCCAAATGACAGTTGGCCGCTGCAGCTTTTGGCCTGGATGTACTGTAGCATCACTAGCATAACAGACTGCTGGGTGTATTATGTAACTGCACGACTACAAACCACAGACTGAATGATAATGTCATTGCCTCATAAACTAGGAAACAAGTAAGACATTTTTTTTTTTACAATAGTGAACATGTTGGTGTAAAGCTAGCTAACGGTAATGCTCGTTTTCGTTAATACTAAAATTGAACTATGGAGTGTTCAAATATATAGCTAGCTATTAATTATTCATTACAAATATTAAAAGGTTAAATAAAAGAGGAGGAAATAAAAGAGTTATAAAAAGTCAACATATAGAAAACAGCACCGTGGTAAAAACAATTAGCTAGCTAAGTATCAGGTGCATCAATGACTCACCAAATGCGAGCACTCGCTTCAAGGGAGCCCGACTGAAAGAAGCAACAGCCCGGTCCTCATGGTACATCTTCCACACAAATACAGCACGAGGAAAAGATATAGGAAACCTGTTTTTTGTCTATAGGCAAAATACGTGTGTGTGACCAACCATCCCTAGAGTGCCAGGGGTAATAACAGTCCTATCGGGGCGGGATCCTCAAACTCAGCTGATTTCAGAGCTGAGCAACACAACAGGACGGACGGTTCACTTCTTGATACAGGAGGGGTGGGGCGTGGAGGTTTTGAACGGTAAAAGGAGATATTTGCCTTTTAAACGCTCCTCAGACAGTCAATACACGAGGGACTCAAGATAAATTCTCGCCCGGAGGGAAAAAGAAACCAGTTTATCTTCGTGCAACGTCAAAACGGAGATGTAGACATTACTGTGAGGTCACTGCCCCCGGGTTTGGTATAATCCAGGATGTGCCGTGTTTACAAACCTCTCACCTCACTGTTAGATATTTGACAGTGAGCTGCAATCATACTGCCTATGATTACAACTTACATATTTTGTAAGTTTATACATAATTTGTCTCCAAAATGTTCTCATGTATTCCAGTATTGCTGTGAAATAGGTAAAATGTATTATTTTAATGTAATTCTAGATATATACATGGATGTCACACAGTGAACAGGCATAGCTAAACACCCTCATTATAGATAGATAGATAGATAGATAGATAGATAGATAGATAGATAGATAGATTAAAATATATACAAATTAAAGGAATCTTAGTAAGGTGCTGGGCCACCACATGCCACCAGAACAGCTTCAATGTGCCTTGACATTGATTCTACAAGTCTCTGAACTCTTCTGGAGGGATGAGCACCATTCTGACAAAAGATATTCCCTCATTTGGTGTTTTGATGATGGTGGTGGCGAGTGCTGTCCTAACATGTTGGTCCATAATCTCCCATAGGTGTTCAATTGGGTTGAGATCTGGTGACTGTGAAGGCCATAGCATATTATTCACATCATTTTCACACTCATCAAACCATTCAGTGACCCCTCGTGCCCTGTGAATTGGGGCATTGTCATCCTGGAAGAGACCACTCCCATCAGGATAGAAATGTTTCATCATAGCATAAAGGTGATGACTCAGAACAACTTTGTATTGATTTGCAGTGACCCTTCCCTCTGAGGGGACAAGTGGACCCCAACCATGCCAGCAAAATGCCCCCCACAGCATAACAGAGCCACCAGATCCCCTCACTGTAGGGGTCAAGCATGCAGGCCATAGACTGTATACAGTCTATGATTCAGACCTGTACCGTTTTCTTGGTGTACGCCACGCATGCACTCTCTCACTTGTCAAGAATATGGTGAAGGATGACTCATCTGACAATGGTACTTTTTTCCACATCTCTGTAGACCAGTGCCTATGATTTTTTGCACCACTGAACTCTCAAATGTGCATTCCTCTTTAATGAGAGGTTTATGCACTGCAACCCTACTATAATATCCTTCTCTATGTAATTGTCGACAGACATTGCTGACAGTCTGATCAAGTCTTGCATCGACATTCTCAGTCACCTGAAGAAGAGCTGCTCTTCTGTTGTTTCTTACATATTGTACTAATGCACAAGCATCATGGTCATCAAATGTGCACTGTCCACCACAATTTCTGACTGTATTTGCTGATGTCCTTCCCATAGATCCAAATGCAGATGTCACTTCAGTCATTGAAACACTAGCCAGCTGAGCAGTCTTTGTGACTGAAGCTCCTGCCATCCGTGCCCCAACAATGAACCTTCTTTCAAAGTCACTTAGATCTTTTCTTCTTGCAATCTATAATCTATAAGCCAGTAAGCCAGACTTGTTTTCTAAATAATAGTTTTTTTTAGCAGATATTCTGGATGCTAATGGTTTGTTTGTTAGGTGGAATTTTATCATGGATAATTATTACAAGGTCATAATATAAGTCACCCATCCCCCTCCCTTTTACATTTAATACAAAACACTTCAAAGACCCTGCACTCATGCACACAGACAGGTGTTTTCAATGAAGATGGGCAGAGCTATGGTAGGAGTTACATTAGGGCACTGGCTGGATTCCACATGCAAATAAGACTGATATAGGTGTAACTTGTACTGCCCTGACGTGTGCAATGCAGAAATCAAGCACAGTCTGTACACGCTCACACAATCCTGAGAAGAGACCTAATTAACTTAAATAATACACCTTTTTCACAGCATTTTGACTTGCAAAGCAGGGAAAGCACAGGTGGAATTAATGACATTGATGATGGCTGTTTCCAATTCAGGTGATCTCTGGTATTGTGCATGCTCGCTCACTGACATGGCTTACTGGGATAATTAATGGAATGGAGTCATTATTAATTTTATTATTTACACCTGTGCTTTTCTTGCTTTGACAAGTCAAAATGTCTGCCATGAAAAGGGTCTATTACATTTCTAGGAGTTACCCATAAGAATAATTTTGGAGACTATGAGGCTGGAATTTAAGCCCATTACTATGGTTTTGATTCCACATATTTTATCCTTTCCAGTTCTTCCTAAAGTAAAACACATTTTAAAATTCTAACATCTATTTATCCTACTAGAATTCTTTTATTTTTACAAAATAGATTCTGAATTGAATATAAACCGTGGTCTTACTGCAACTTACTGCTACAGGTGAAATGAATAAAGTTCATAATTAATGATCTCACTGCTGCATTCCATTTAGTTGTTTCAGTTTCAGGACCCTTATATGGTACAGTTATGGTATACTATAGATAGTTTTTTTCCCCATGAGTCATAAGTTAAAACATCTGCTGTGAAAAAGGTCTACTGTTGCTTTTGCATCAAAGCAGAGTCCTTCTTGTCTCTGTCTCATGCTGTAGGTTTCAACTGTACTGCATTTCTGCTTGTAGTTGATCGTTATCTATAGTAATGACATGACAAAATCCCTTTGTAAGACAAATGTAATGATTCTGAAAATGATACATTTTTAACTGACTTGTTGAATACGACTTGTTTAGTATTAAAATAGGTTGTAAGTGCACACAATAACCTGCAGATACAAGTTTATGTCTCTAGATGGAGCTCCTGTGTCTTGCAAAAGATTTTTGACCTTCCATAATGTGCTAAAGAGAGAGTGCTTCAAGTTTAACAAAGCAGTGCAAATGAATAACTTCAACGACAGTATACTGCCACAGCACACATATACACATTTTGTTATGGAATATACAGCATGAGCTTAATATATAAAAACATAATATAGAATTGCAACATCTCTTGTTCCCTTGTGCTTCCCCTAACATCCAGATGTTGAAACAAAATATACATCAGTGTTGTAATGTGAGATGAGGACATGATGTGTGCTGTAGCCGGTGAGAGCTTGTGAAGAAACCAGGAAGAGGTGTGAACTGTAGTAATAGGTTTGAGTAGCATTACTCCTCTTGTACTACATGTAGTATATAAACAAACAATACAAAGGCTCCCTGAACGTCACAATTTGGGATTCAGCTCTCCAGAACATAAAACATTCCATTTTTGAACATTGTTTAGTCTGGACGCCAATAAGATGGTATTACATGGTATTTATTATATTTAACATTAGGATGTTGCTCTATGAAATTAGGACAGTGACTGGCAGTACGTGCTCCATGCTTTGGGAGAAATTTGGCACATGGATGTAAGTACATACTTGAAGACAATAACGAAGTTAAATTTATTGCAAAATGTAAGTACATACTTGAAGACAATAACAAAGTTAAATTTATTGCAAAATGTGCCACAGTGGTCTCACTCTTTGCCAAAAAGCCATTCTTTGCAACATTCAGTCCTGTAAGGAGAGGGTCTTCCTGGGTCAAACAGCGGTGGACATTTGTAAATAATTTACTGCAAAATTTCCACATTTTATGACCAATTTGTATTTTTACAACATAGGCAATTATGAATACACAAATACAGGTCACAGTTCATATTACAACATGACATTGTGACTCAGGACTAAAGTCAAACAAAGGTCAGGCTTGAAGTTGTGACTCGTCACCGACATGTTCTACCCTTCATGTCCTCAATGTTCTATGTAAAGACATGAAAACTGGTTTACAGTAAACAGCAAATGCCTTTTATTTTTAGCCCTGGCAATTTTTTGAAGTTTTTTCCCATTTGAAAAAACAGAGAAAAGTCTATTATACTCACACACACAACATCTAATAGAACTTGCAATTAGATGTTTTCTTTTCAGAAGCTGACATCACACTATTTCACCATTTCTTGTTTGCATTTAATTGAAAGTGACAAGTACTAAACAAGTCCTCAACAGGCTACTGGAGAAAACATCTGTTGGGTGACATTTTCACAGACCAGTTAGTATCATTTGTGACTGTGTGATCTATTACATCAAATATAATGAATGTTTACAGCATTTACAGGCCTTTTACAGACCTAATATGGATGTCAAATAGGGCTTCTAATTATCAGTAGGCAGCTTGTGCACCATAATAATTCTCACAGGGATTGGATAAATTCAGACTATTACACTAACTTCATCCATGCACCACTAGAGAACATGAGCTCACTTTTATAATAGAGCATCTTTTTATAGACTCAACGTAATAATACAGTATTTACCAATGGAAAGTATGCCTAATAATAGAAAATCTTTCTATTATTAGAAACCCAGTATTGGACCTGCTGGCTGTGCTCTAAAAGTGGGACAGCCTGTTATTTTTGCATTGCATTATCTAGAGTGTACATCCAATAATCCTATTTAGCCTTGAAAAGTGAAACAGAAGTAGTTTTCACTTTTAAATACTTACTCATGCCAATACTTTAATACATTATTTCTTTCTGTAATAGGTCCTGAACCTTGAGACATAGATGTTATGTTTTTTCCTCAGGATTCCTTGCGCCATGTATGCATCTATATAGTTCTGATCTCTTTTTCTGTCAACACAGAGTTTGTGCCATCATGATGTTACTTTTTTCATTCAACCCTCTCCAAATTTGATCAATTTAATAATCATTCACTTATTTCATACTGTTTCCTATATGGTAAATGGTTGCCAAATTCTTAACCACCACAATGTGTTTAAAGTCCCCCTCCACTTAAAAAAAAGTGTAGTAGGAGATATGTTGTGTCGAGCAGTTGAACATTTTAACTGAACAAGATGCGCAAATTCATAGACTCTGGATTTTTCAATGAGGAAGAGGAGAAGGTGTCATTTCATGAATTTCAAACTAGGTAATTGAACTTTTTTGTGTCTTATACACTTAAGACACTCAGAAATATTATGGCATTTTGTCAGTAGGTGGCGCTACAACAACATAACATATTTAAATAGCCACAACAAAAAATTTGCATAAATCATCCAAGTACACAGGCCCTGTCATTCCCAGGTTTTTTTTCAACCTGTGCAACCTGTTTTCTGGGTTCACCGGTGTTTTTATTTGTGAAGTCAGTTAACTCAAAGATAGCCTTGCTATGCCTGAAGTGCTTTGTGACACAAAGGGGCAACTATGATCATGTTTATACACTACACACATGAAGAGTGCTGTGTAACAGTACACTGGTGTTTCTAATCAGCCAAAACTAAGCTCAACTAAAGGGAGTTGTATACTGGAACATGATTGGCTCCAAACTAGTTGTGATCTTACAAATCATGCTCGTAGGTACGCCCATTATTAAACTCTATTTTCTGCAAGCACAGAGAAACTTTCCACTTTCAGCTGACGCATGTGAAAACAGCCTTCTGGTGTCAAACTCTGCACGTACATCATTCTGCACAATGAAGCTCAAACATCCTTGTGAAGTGACAAGAAGATAAAACACATTTTTGAGCCGAGGGGGACTTTAACTTTTTTGATGAGTTTGCATTTTCAGATGATATCTTTAAAAGTTGGAATAGGAGAGGAAAAATATCAAGATAAACAAAAACTCTATAGGCATAAAGTAGAATATTAACAGAGGGTTTATAAGGTGTTAAATATAATAAGTGCATATAGGCTACATGTTCAACATTGTTAATTTGGCTATATATCCTTTTTCCTTGTTTGTACTCATGTGAGTCTGTGTGTATGTAGGTTATTTATTCCTCCCAATGTTTTATATCTTTTGGGATAGCTTATGTAGGCTGTTTGGTGTTGCCAGATGATGTTTAATAGCTTATCATAGGCTACGTTTTGGTTTGTCACTGATTCTGCTCTGTTCTGGTCATAACACAAGCAGGCACAATAACAATGATAATATAATTCATTCATTCATACGAGAAAATAAAGATGGATTGATAAATAAGATATATTTATGGCCTATCATGATCAAGATCAGTTTCCTGCCTGAGCCCGATCTCTCTCATTAACCGAGGTTCTTCTGTGTATGTTACCATCGTGAATTTATATTCACTACAATGTATGAACGTTAGACCCAGTGACACTGAAACATGAGGTACTCAGGTGGAAAAAAATAATTAAATTAGTTTGTACAAACAAACTAAAGGACAAGTAATAAAAGGTTGATACACCACTGACGTACTCAGAGAGTTGTTGTAATACATCTTTCTGCGTGTGTCCCGCTTCTGTCGAGCAACCTGCTGCTGGCGCTGAAGAACTACGCAACAGAAAAGCGCAAGGCATGCCGGGAAATGAAGTTTTCTTTGAAATGGAAAATTCCAATATATCTGTTAAGAGGAGTGAGTGGAAATTTACTCCGCTTCCCTCCCTCCATAACATGCAGAGCTGTGTCTGCCTTGCAGGATGTTTTGCTGGAAGTCAACCATTCTGTTAACCTTCTTCTCATCTGACCACTGAGGCTGTGCACAGTTATTATTATTGGGAAATGACAGTGATTATGACTATGAAGCCGATGTGTAGGCCTATTAGCCTAATATTGCACTATTTTTATGCTATGTTATCATTATCACCATTATTATTATTATTATAATTATTATTATTATAATTACTATAATAATAATAATAATAATAATTATTAGTCGTAGTAGTAGTAGTAATACTAGTAATACTAGTAATATACTTTAATGTGTATAGTATACAGAAGGAAATCATCATCAAATATTATGTTGACATGCACAGCAGGGGTCTGAATGTGAAGCCACTCTGAAAGGAAGGTGTTGCTGACTGATGATAACTGGAGATTTGCATTTTCTCACATATTTCATTTGTTATTAATACTACAACAACAACTACTCCTACTACTACTACTACTGCTACTACTACTACTACTACTACTACTACTACTACTAATAATAATAATAATAATAATAATAATAATAATAATAATAATAATAACAATGTTATATTTTTAAGCCTAATCCACTTTAACCCTTACTAACAGTATTACGTTGCAGCCTATGCCTACATACAATGATGGCACAATACTTGTAAATTAGGTCATGGTGGTGGTGGTGGTGGTGGTGTTAGGCTATGATTGGTGGGTTTTCTCCTGTGCTCTGAAATGTCAACCATTTCCTCTTGATCACTTGCCTGATGCTTTCCAGTGAATAGCTTCATCTTTGCCAGGTCACTTGTAAAATGAAAACATGTGTTGCTTGCAAAACCTAAGAGTATGCATAACTTTAATTTCATTTGTGATGGGCATTATTGGTATATTACAGGCTAAAATTATATTTTAGGGAGGCTTCTGAAAATGCAAGCATGCAAAATGTCAGAGTCAAAAAAAAAAACTTTTCAAAAATCCTCAACAATCATTCAAATCAGCAGCTGCTGGCAGTTTCTAGATTGATCCAGATTACAAAAAATCTGATTAGAAGTTAGACCTGTGTAATCAGTCAGTGTAGGAGTTTCTGGTATTTTCTATGATTTGCAACACGGCAGTGTTATTCCTGGTGAAGTAGCCTCCTTGATATCTATCAGTGGTTGCATGTTGGAGAAAATTTATCCAAGTTTAAGTATAAATTATTTTGTTTGATAAGCAGTGGTGTTAGAAGGCTGAAGTGAAACAATCATCCATATATGCAAATATCTATATACAAATGCCATCATTAGTTAAAGTCCCCCTCCACGCAGAAATACATTTTTCTTCTTATTCCTACAGTTGGAAGTTTGAGTTTCATTGTGCAGAATGATGTATGTGCAGAGTTTGACACTAGAAGGCTGTTTTCACAATCATCTGCTGAGAGTTTCTCTGTACTCACTGAAAATCTGGTTTTAAGGGGCAGGCATACAAGCATGATTTGTGACATCACAAATAGTTTGGAAGCTAATCCTGGTCTAATATGCAATTTACACAAGTGTGATGTAGAAACTTGAAGCCTCCAGTGCACATACACAGAGAGAATGGATTTTACAGTGAAGTAGGAGACATCTTGTGTCCAGCAGTTAAACATTTGAGATGAAATATATTTGCATATTTATAAATTCTGGATTTTTTTAATGAGGGAGAAGGAGTAGATGTGATTTTTAAGGGTTAGAGATAAGATAATTGTCTTTTTTTGTGTGAAAAAAACATATCAGACACAAAAACACAAGACACAAACATGTCTGGAGGGGATTTTTAAGTATTATACTATTTAGAGGAGATGTGTCTCTTTAATTCCCTTTAATTTGATAAAATAAATACATTAAACCTATACGTTCTAAGTTAGAAGACCTGAAAACAAAGTGTGAAAATACTCTTCTGCAATTAAAACAAGGAAGATGAGTGCGTTTAGTGGCCGCACTGACTTTCGGTTTTGAATGACAATTACTTAAAATATTTTTTTTATTCTTAACATGCAGATCAATATTACAAGAGTCTGGGATGAATTGTTGGAGCAATTTCCAGTAGGCGTAGAGGCACTCAAACGCGTCACGGGTGTGCTACACGTGTGGGGCGGGGACCCAAGCTGTCTTCTACCTATAAACGAGAGGAACGAGCGGCATTGTCTGACGGTTATCACCGTTCTTATAAAAACCCTTGAACCCTGGAAGAGAGGAAAGCTGGCGGCTAACGTCAAGTCAACATATTGACGGAGGAGCACTGCGTGGTACGAGAGGAAAGCAGCGATCCTGGAGCGGACGGTTTCTTTCAGGAAGGAGCCACTCATTCGTGTCTCCCCACAGGGGCGTGGAGTGGCCGTTTTAGCATCTTTAGCTCGTCTGCTAACAGCTAACACGGTACATAATTTAGTGTTTATCTGTGTAAAAACATTGGAGCCGGTTAGTCAATGTGTGACGACTGCTTGAGTACTCGAGTGTTTTTTTTTAAATCATGTAAAATAAGTAGTCATATATGTCAGTGTTAGGACTGTGAAGCTGCGTTTTCGGTGATGTCCCTTAATCTATCATAGACTGTCTCATACAAATGTCTCAGCTAACTGTTATTACTGTTGAGACATCAGGCCTACATTTTTACCGCTGACGTCAGCCAGGAAGAAATGATAAATATTTACGAGCTTACATTACATATCATACTTCTTTTATAGTGTTAAATACACACGCATGAATCCTGTAGTACACATAAAATAGCAAATAGTGAAGAATACAACTCTCTTGAAGATGCGCAGCTTGTGCGGTCGGATGAATGAGTGACTGTTCTAGAAATTTCCTGCAGGTGCATCTGTGCACTACATGCCTAGCCGTGGACTGGTGTCGCATCTCCTTTGTATCCAAAAAGTCAGTCTCAGCCTCTAATTAATTAAAGCAGCATTGTTCTGCACACCAGCTATCCATTATGCCACTCTTTCATCAATGGTGTCATTTGGGGCTTAAATGTTTTTTGGCAGTTGATTTTGATTACAAGGCATTTGCTATAACTTATGCTTGAGTTAATTGAATCCTTTGTGATTCATGCATGTCATGACTGGCTCGCCTTGGCGTCTCTCCGGGTAAATACCTTCTTGTGTCCCTGGCACAGATTCTCACATTGAACTTTCTTATAGCAGGGCTCTAGTTTTATCAACACTGGTGGAAGTGGTTGTAGTTGAGTTTATATCCTGTTGCTTGAAAAGGAAGAATAGAAGAATTACACCTGTTGTTGTATCTATTTAACCCTATTATATGAATCAACCTGGGCTGAAGTTAGTGTCCCTGTGGCACTAACAACACCATATTTTTAATGTTTTGGCAGTGCACTATGTGAAGGCTCTCAAAGTAGGTCCTGGCATACATATTGGATGGTAGTGCTTATGTTTGAATCCCGCATTATGTAACTTGCAAATTAAAAAATATTAATCTATTGAACAACATTGCTGCATTTCAGAGCCAGGGTCTGCAGGACAGTTTATGGTGAACACATGGACTGTAGCCCCTGATGATGAGATGGTAAAATGAAAACAAAGGCTTCTTTTATTGAGAGGGAGGGTTATGCATAAAGCCTAGTTGTGAAGACTGAGGCGTGGGGTTGTTTTCTACCATGCATAGTGTGCTAAAACCTCAAGAGAAGTCAGACATCCAAGTGTGTGTGTGTGTGTGTTCGTGACACAAAACAGATGTGCTCACACAACTGTGCATATTGCTTTTTGCTGAAATGGGCTTTAATTTGACCCATCTCACAATTATCTCCATGTATTTGTTGAATTTTATTACTTAATGCTGAGCACACTGAATAAGCTGTATATTAATAACTTTTTTAATGCAATTTTAAGCAAGGGTTTAGAGAGGGTCTAGATTTGGTGACGTCGGTGTAACAGATCTAGTTGTGTGTATGAGTTATGATTGGTGAATGTCATTTTTAAAAATTGCTTATTTTGTGTGATTAGGTGATGTCATGCGTGCCTCGACTCTTTATTTATTCATAGCCTAAACCAACCAACCGTTGCAAGATTTTGAAGATGATTTAAGTCAGGCCACATATTAGGTCCTGTAGGAACTGCATAGTCCTTGGCTACACATGTTTGTTCCTTCTTGACTCTCCTTGATTTCTTGCATAATGTTATTAAGCTTTCTTTGAAGTTTACAGTAGCATGGCTTGAATTCTTTTGTGCTAAAAAGATTAATCTGGAAAGTCATAGGCAGGCTAAACCCAAGGACTGGTGCTGGAAAAATACTGCAGTTGCAAAACCAAATTAATTAAAATCAGCTATCTTTTAATCTTCATGGTTTATAGAATAAAATCTTACATGAGTAATTCTAATATTTTTATGTTATTCATCATGATATGATGTTCAGTTTTGACTGCAGTAATTTTGAACCTCTGTTTTTATCGTGTTTTCAGACAGGCTGTTGTGAACTTTCATTTGTGTTCGGTGTATTTTCTGCTCAAATTAAGGCTCTAATGAGGCGTTTTTCTTTGTCTTTGCTGTCTTGCAGGAATGTTAACTCTAGGCCTTTCTAGACCAGAGGCGTACAACATCCTCCTCTAAAACTAGAACGACCTCAGTGCCGGTGGATAACCCCCTCCGAAGCACACCTAGTGAATTTGACCTGACGGTGGATACTACAGCTTCCATCCAGACAGCAAACCAAAGCAGAGCATTTCCATTGCTACTTTTTTGTATTCATTAAATCTATAACATTGACTATATATATTCCATTTTTGGACGGATTCGTATTCCTACGAGAATTATTTCCAAGAGTTTTTTTTTTTTTTTTTTTAATCTATAAAAATGGGTCCTTTAATGGAAACAGCTGACATAGCAGTGGTTGCACTGTATTTTGTCCTGGTGCTTGTCATCGGGTTTTTTGCCATGTGGAAAGCCAATCGCAGCACTGTGACTGGCTACTTCCTTGCTGGACGTTCCATGACATGGATAGTGATAGGTGCATCACTCTTCGTCAGTAACATTGGCAGTGAACATTTCATAGGCCTGGCTGGATCAGGAGCAGCAAGTGGCTTTGCTGTCGGAGCATGGGAGTTTAATGCACTTCTACTTCTGCAATTGCTTGGCTGGGTGTTTGTCCCCGTGTATATCCACTCTGGAGTCTACACCATGCCTGAATACCTGTCGAAACGCTACGGTGGAAACAGGCTGAAGGTTTACTTTGCTTTCTTGTCTGTGTTGCTTTACATTTTTACCAAACTTTCTGTGGACTTGTATGCTGGAGCTCTCTTTATTCAGGAGTCCCTTGGTTGGAACCTTTATGTGTCTATTGTCCTGCTCATCAGTATGACTGCACTGCTCACTGTCACTGGTGGTTTGGTGGCAGTGTTGTACACAGATGCCCTTCAGGCAGTGTTGATGATTGGTGGAGCCCTTACCTTAACCATCATCAGTCTAGTGAAAGTTGGTGGACTAGAGGGTGTCAGGACTAAGTACATGCAGGCAGTTCCCAATGTTTCTGCTATTATTGCCACTGGAAACTTCTCTTACTCTCCCTCCTGCCGCATTGAGCCCAAGCCCAACTCTCTACGCATCCTTCGTGGTCCTCTGGATGAAGACATCCCTTGGCCAGGCTTCCTTCTTGGCCAAACCCCTGCATCTATTTGGTACTGGTGTGCAGACCAGGTCATTGTTCAGAGAGTACTAGCAGCAAAGAACATAGCTCACGCTAAGTGCTCAACACTAATGGCTGGATTTCTCAAGATCCTGCCTATGTTTGTAATAGTCATTCCAGGCATGATCTCCCGGATCATGTTTGCAGATGAGATAGCCTGCATCGGGCCAGAGCACTGCATGGCAGTGTGTGGCTCTCAGGCCGGCTGCTCAAACATTGCCTACCCTCGCCTGGTCATGGCTGTGATGCCTGTGGGACTCAGGGGTCTGATGATGGCAGTGATGATCGCTGCCCTGATGAGCGATCTCGACTCGATCTTCAACAGCGCAAGCACCATCTTCACCCTGGATATCTACAAAAGTGTTCGGAGGGCGGCAACTTCACGCGAGTTGCTGATGGTGGGACGCATGTTTGTTGTGCTCATGGTGGCAATCAGTATAGCCTGGGTCCCCGTCATTATTGAAATGCAAGGTGGACAGACATACCTTTACATCCAGGAAGTTGCTGGCTACCTCACTCCACCAATCGCCGCCCTCTTCTTGCTAGGAGTGTTCTGGAAACGGTGTAATGAAAAAGGGGCATTTTGGGGAGGCATGACAGGTTTCACACTTGGCGCGACACGACTTATCCTAGCATTCATCTACCGCCAGCCTCGCTGTGACCAGCCAGATACTAGACCTGCCTTTATTGTTCATGTCCACTACATGTATGTGGCTGCAGGGCTGTTCTGGATTTCAGGGCTGGTAGCTGTGGTGGTCAGTCTCATCACCTCTCCACCAGATGAGGAGCAGGTTCGCACCACCACAGTCTGGGGGCTCCGCAACATTGAAAGAGTTCCCATAAAGGACAAAGAAGAAATGTACAGGCTGACTGAGAAGAGCCATTGCAATGGCGATGGAAGCCTCCACAAAGAAATGCCTCCAGATGTCAGAAACGAGAGATGTCTAGATGGGGCAGATGTCAAACTGCTGGTCCCATCTACTGACCACGACCCAACAACCCCAAGTACAGAAACATCCCCTGCAATTACCCCTGCTGAACGATTTGGTAATGGAAAGATAGAGATGATCCGAGCAGAGGAAGGCTGCCCCACTAATGGGGTGACTAGCAGGTGCATACGTTTACTGGACTGTTTTTGTGGATTTAAGGAGGGATCACAGAGCGCTCAGCAAAAAGCGGTGCAAGATGATGCAAGACTCATCGCAGAGATGCTTTATGAGCCACCTAGAGTCAAACTTCTCCTCAACTTGGGTCTGGTATTCGTCTGCTCTGTCGGTATCTTCATGTTTGTTTATTTCTCATTGTAGTCCAACCCTGCACTGAACTAATAGTGGGGACTTTTGTGAAGATGGGGGTTATGTGTGGGTGGGAGTGGGAGAGTATGGGGGGGGGGGGGCGCTGTTACAAACAGCTGAATTTTCTGAAGATTCAAGAAGCTCTGTCTGTAATATTTACAGTTGTCTTTTGTAGCTCTCTAACAGGGATCTAAGCTTATTCTAATCATTTTTTAAATGATTAAAGCTTCTCCACATAAAAAAATGTTCTCCTTTATGACTATGAAGCTTATTTGGCACTGGTGTGTCTTTTTTTTGTACAGCGCTTGTTAATCCTGCATTCAGAATATCTACTGGGATTTTTAGAATTGTTGTACTCTAAGTGAATTTAATATTTGCCTTATTTGACATATGCACTTATCTTCATTTTTTTTTTTGTATGGTGAAAAACATTCTGTGATTTAAGCTTATTTACCCTCTCTTGTTGACAGTGACTGTAGGCTTAGTTGCTGGTGTAGCATACAAATGTCTGTAGTAACTCTAAAACAGTTTTAGCTTATAGGCCATGACAATTTTGTTTTTAAGTTTCAGCCATTGAACACTATGGTTAGTACTGCATTATATCAGTAGAAGTACAACTATGTGATGACTTTTTAATTTTATTGGTGCCTGGACACTAATGTCAAGGTTGTTTAGTAAGTTACCTAATAAATGTCCAATTCTCTGCTAGAGAGAATATGTGTAAATCATATCCAAGCCTCTCTTTTATTTGGGGACCATTACGAAGTTTGTAAAACAGTTAATATTAAGTGCTATGAAGCATTGCTTCTCTGCTGTTGTTATGTATGACCATTTTTATAATTGATTTTATTTAGGTATCGTATCAAAAATTATTGATCATCAAATGTTAAGCTTAAAATTATTATCTGGTATTATGTATGTTTGCAGCACGGAAAATGGAAAGAAAAGCACAAGACTAAAAATTCTTATCCTTTTTAAAGATTATTATTTTTCCATCCTAAGAGAGTAAATAGCCAAATTTATCATAGTATGGTACTCAACCATTTTGATTGGCTGTTCAGTGTTGTCACAGATGACCAAATTCCAGTCATATCTGGAGATGTACAGCTATTATTTAATGAGATATATTTCTACTACTGTCTTTTTGTTTTGATATTTTTTGTGGCTGTATTCTGTTACATTTCAAAACCAACATACAGCTTTTTATGCACTACTATTGCATCATAACAAAAAGCCACAAGCACCAATGCTCGTGATTCTGTATCAATTTATATCTTATGCATAATCTCATTTTATGATTCACATTGTTGAAAAGTGTGTTGAGTCTGTTGTATTATGTTAACATTGTGTACAGTATAATTCTGGGTTCATTGGGTCACCTACACTATACATTTCTTCTATGGCAGGAGATCTCTTGTGTATCTACTGTGTGTGTCAATGTACGTTTAATGCACTGCAGTGCTATAATGTAATTTAATGTTGTTTCAAGTGCATCTTTTTTAAACCTCCCTACCAAATGTGTCTTAGTGTGCAATGCTTAAATGGAAAAAAAAAAGTCAGTCAGATAAAACACAATAAATGGTTTAGTTTTACGTCCTGAAACTTCTGTTCAGCACATTTGGTTAAAGTCACGTGATAAATCAGACTTGAGAATGATAATACAAAGCAGAAAAGACATTTCATTTTGTTGCAGGATTAGCACATCACTGGATGAGCTTGCTCACAACATTTTAAAGGGTTATTCTACCAGGTGCATAAAGTTGCTGGGTTCCTGGATTTTGGTCATAATTTACACACTGTAAAGTGTACAGAAAACAACACCCCAACCCTCAGATTACAAAAAGTAAGTGTTTATACTGTATTTTGGAACTTGACAAGCGTTGAATGACCTTAGTCCAAAAAACCAATGTGATAATATGACAAGCCAATCCTTATCAATGTCTGGTAAAGATGATGCATAATATATGGAAGATTGATAAGTGATGATTGCTGTGTGGCAAACAGCTTTAAATCTTTTTCTTTGTTTCTGAGAGAATATACATTGTTATTTTTATGGATTTTATTTTTAGAGACTGAAAATAAAGTTTCTGTGGAGACAAAAAGACAAATGTGTTTTCATTCTTCATGTTGTGAAAGAAATGAAATGACAGCAGGAAATTATACAGTCCCAGCCACTCCGGAGCCAGAGGAACTCTCTTGCCACACTGGCTAACGTTGGTTACAAGATACAGTGAAGTTTTGTCCAACATAATTATCCATTTGAAATAAAGACTCATTGTAATATGCGTTTAATTTCTTGTAAAGTCAGTTGATTTGTTCATTTGTAGGTTATGAAAAAATATTGCAACACCAGAGACATTCTTTATGGATCATGTGATTATCAGCTGGTTCCAAGTTATTTTCAATTGGTTCAAGTCTTAAAGAAATGGCAAAGTGATTTTAATTTAAACCAGATTAGTTGTAGACTCCACTCCAAGTTATGTCACATTGTGAAGATGGTAATGAATCATTTTATTACCACTATATATTTTGGGGCTTTTCTGTTATTGTTGACTGGGATTACATAAACCCCAGTGAGGCTTTATTAATCTGCTCAGAGCCAGAAGAGGATTGGGTTATTCCAGGCTTCAACCAATCAAAAAGCTAGGATCAGTGGTTTGCAGATCTACACTTCTTGCCAGTTTAGCTCCATGCATCGATTTACTGTCTGTCAACCAAATATTAAACCTCTGTAACTTTCTGAAAGTAAATTAAAAGTGACCTCATGAAAACACAGCTTCAAAATGTAATGCTGCTTGTTGTGAAGCCGAAAGGGGCAATATACAAAATTTGGCAATGTCATGTGGTTAGATAATGTGTTGACTAACAGTGTGTTTTTAAAAGCGATCCAATCAACACAGTAGAATTAATCTCTCTTTTAGTCAGAGGGTGGCATTTAGAGGCCATGATCTTCATTCCCATTTAGCCAATGACTCATATCACTGATTCACTATGACTAGCTTCAAGTAGTTTAGAATACATACACCCACAGGGCAGTGGGAAGTTGGGAATAAAATGGAAAAAATGTCCTACACACCTAACAGGTTTTTAGCAGGTATTTTGACCAATGCAGGTAAATCAGTAACTGATAATGGTACATTTAAATCATCTTTAATGTCTCCTGAAAACTTGAGGAAGTGCACAGTTCTGTTCATTTCATGTGTTAAAGGAAATTGCAAAAGGTCAACCCTACTTCACCTTTGCTAAAAGAGAACCCCTTTGCTGCCTTCAGGCATGCATGCCGTCAAATAAATGATTAATTGAACAATAAATTCTTTATTGTTATTACTGAGATGATAAGACTATGCCCTCTCTGTCCCTTAAAACACTACAGCTGTATCCTAATATATTATACCTATTTTAGTTACTGTAATACTCAACACACACTGTGAGATTAACAGCCCTGTAATTCAAATTATTTTGAATTCTCTTTGTCACTGATGATTCCACCTCTCCTACACATTTTACTCCTCCACCAACCGTGACCCGACTCATACCCTCCCTCTTTCCAAGAGGAAACTAATGATATTGTCCTTGTGGAAAAGTACTGGCATCCAGGCCAAGCTTTGTTCATTGTCTATTTTGGACATTGAAAACACGGACAATAGCCTGAAACAAATGCTCCAAATGGCTTCACTGCGTTGTAATAATGATATTATTAGATGGGATGAACTGTCTTCTTTCAGTTGCTACATGTAACATAAACAAAAAGTTTCATTTTATATGACTTTACTCATATATTATATAGTTATTTGCTGTGTAGGTTTGCCAAAAACTGCATGAAAAGTCAAATTCACATATATAAAAGTTACATATCTAAGCAGAAGAACAAAGAACCTTTCCTAGCATAACAACATATCAGTGTCAGATGCTCTCTGTGGAGGATAAGATACGATTATTTGCCTAAAGGCATGCTGAGCAGGACTTTCCCCAATGAAACACCATAAGTTAAATGTAAACTACTAAGTCTTTGCTTACACCCTATTGGTAGTCTGTGTGTGTCTTAGCAGTGACCCAGCCATCTGCCAATGTTATGTCTACTTATTATTACTGTTTGGGATCTTTTAGGGGGATAATCTTCTGGCCAGGGATGTGTAATACAGAAACATTCATGTCCTTAATTGATCTTCTAAAGGCAGCACTTCCTGTCATGCTGTCTACAAGCTCTACTAATTGAATGGTTCAGGTTATAGGTGGATGTTTAAGATATGGTGTAGGGCTGTGGTTGGGTTTAAGGTCTCAAAATAGAAGAACACTTTGCATATCTGTTTCATGAGACAGGTGCATAGGAAAAGGACGAATGGATCAAAATTGCAAACAAACTCTTGCACACTATCTAACTTGCAATGATACATTTATTTGTGACGTTTCCATGCTAGACCATTGTCAGGCAAATAGTTTGGATAGAAGACTGCAAGACTGGAAGCCATCTTTTTATTTCATTGTCACAAACTATTTGCTTTATGAAGGTCTAGCACAGAAACGTTGCAAATAAATTTATCATCGCAAGTTAGACAGTGTGCGAGAGTTTGTTTGCAACTTTTGGGTTCAAGGTCTGTCAATCCTGGCAAAAGAGGTGGGATATAGGACTGCCTGAGGGGTTCAACATGAAAGGAGGATATGAAAATAATGTAGTTACGGTTGTCTGAGCCTGAGCCTGCAGTGCCTGATAACAAATGAAATAATGATGGTAGTATTAAGTATTAAGTATTTATTAAGTATATATTAAGTATTTACTATTTAGCTATTAACCCACAGTTCATTGATAGATCTTTATTGAGGAAGACATTTTGAAATGTCACAGTAGGAAAAGCACAGGTTTAAATAATAATATTAATGGTGGCTGAATTCCCTTCAGTCCTGATATTGTGCATGCTGGCTCACTGTCACACTGTCATGGTTTACTGGGACACTTTAATGGAACAGAGCTATACTTGTGGTTTTCCTACTGTGGCAGGTCAAAATTTGTTGTTAAAAAGGCCTATTGTCATTTAGTAACAGCCATACTGTTTTAAGTTCAAACAATCATTGTTTCTTTAGTTTATTTACCTGTAACTGCCCTCTTTATAAATATCTTGGCATCTGGCTTGATGAGATATTTACATTTAAATACTGTGATGTGAATTGGTGAAGATACCTTCATTGGACTGACAAGCGATGAACTAATGAGTATCAGGTGTGATTGAACGTCAGGTGGGACTGATTGCGCAGCCTGCTGAACTCTGGAAAAAGGGTAGGGAAGAGCCGGGCGTTTGTGTGTGTAGGTCTGGGGAGCGAGCTTCCAGCAACGAAGCCAAGTACGATAGGGAGTTAGTGAGTTCCTGTGTTAGGAGGGGAGGTCCGCTGCCTCCTTTAGTTAGTTAGGGCTGGGGCTTTAGGAGCGCAAGCCGCCGCCGCCGCTCTCCAACCTCGTGACTCTGGCACGCCGCCGTTGGCGTTCCCTGCCTGTTCACCTGCTGCGCAGTCCAACAGAACTGTGGTTAGTGAAGATTGTCATTTTGCCTGATACTTTTGTGGTCTGGTGTTGGTTATTCTGAGGTCTCTGACATTTATCCCACATAAATTCTGGTCTCTATTTGAACTCAGATTTATTACAATACCATATAGACAATCTTGTCAGCAAACTGCATAAAAGATTGGCTTTACAGAAGCAGAACCCGCTTCCCTATGATTAGTAGAGAGAGGATTGTTGAAGCAGGTTTCCTATCAGTTATAACTTATGGAAATGCTGCTCCTTCCACTCTTAAACCCCACGCATGGTCTATCATTCTGCCTTCACATTTATTACTGGTGATAGCTAAAGTACTATTGTATCCTGTATGAAAAGGTGAGTTGGTCTTCTCTGGCAGACAGGTGTAATATATATTAGTATTTGCTTATCTGTAAAGCCATTGTTGGAAAGCTACCATATTACATTGCAATGATGCTGGGTTGGAGCTTTGGACCTTATCTAACTTGCTCAAATGACTGGCTTATGCTTAAGGTCCCCCAAGCAGGGTCTGAATTTGGAAAGTCAGCCTTTTACTTTAGTACCCCCAATTCTTGGAATGATCTTCAACACATGCTAAAAATCAATACTCTACTAACCTATGGACAATTTAAAACCATGATCACAAACCTCCCTGCTTCAATGTGTAACTGTTTTAACTGCTTTTTATTCATTCTCATTCTTCGAGTTTAAATAAATGTGGCCGTATGATCTCCATGCCACCGTGTGGCACTGTGCCAGTTCCTAGTGCGCTGTTGCTGGGAGGCACCATGCGCACCTACATAGGCAAGGTACCTGACCACACCTCTTCCTCTCTATCCTTCCTTGGATGACTCTGGTGTGTGGTGGCTGCAGCCTGGCTTGGCGGAGCAGTGTGGGCATTTTGGCGTGATTGCTTGCCGCCAACGTGCTTCACTGTCATTCAAAGGTAATGTGCTCTGCCAGTGTACCCTCTCCCATTCAAGTGCGCAGTCGGTGCTGTGTGTGCACTGGTAATGCTGGTGTTTCTGTGTGTGTGTGCAGCTGGCTGTTGGTGTGGAGGGACTGCAGGCCCAGTGTGGTCGCTTGTTTCCCTTGGTGAGTCGGCATTGTCTGCCTATCTTTAACAACTGTGCGTGTGGCTCTCAGCTGACTGACATGTTGATCGCTCCCTTGCAGCAAAGCAAAGCTGCAGACCAACTTCTCCCTCCTATCATCGGGGAGGACACTGGTTCCATGGTGTCTACCATCACAGAAAGCTCCTGGCACATTTTGCACCTTGGGGCTATGATCGCCTTCGTTCTTGTCGGTGGCTACAGCTGCAGGCAGCTAAATGACTAGCGATCCCCTACATAGGCTACTGGAATCCTGGGGATGAACGTCATTCACCATTATAGAGAGCTCTTTGGAACATTTGGCCCTTCCCTTTTTGATGCTGCTGCTGCTGTATTGCAGGCACCGGGTCCTGTCCTGCAAGCTTTGCAGGAGTGTCACTACTCTCCTACCCAAGAGCCAAGGATCCCCACTGGCACTGTGAGGGTTTGGGGTAAGTGCAGTGTGCATACCTGGTGGAGCGATGAAATTGGTCGCTAGCACTTGTCCCGACCAGTTCTCAGGAAAGGCGATAGGCAGAGTCTGGTCTGCCAGCTGGGTTGTTGGCTTCTCCATGTTTGGTCCAGGTCATCCGGGGTACAGCCTACATCCCAGTGGTCAATGTGGGGACAAACAATGTTCTTCTTTACCCACGGACTGGTCTTGGTGTCTTAGCCGCTGCCCAGGTCGTCAGCTTGCTGGAGTGACTGAAGTGGAGCCCGAGGTGGCCACTGTCTCTTCCCACCTAGCCACCACCCCAGTGCCAGACCGAGTCGACTCACTGGATCTGTCTGCATTGGCTGAGCACGAGCAGGCAGATGTGCGATCTTTGCTACATAAGTACCAATCAGTCTTTTCAGTTCATGATGGCGACTTGGGGTGCACCAACCTAATTCCACATGACATACCCCAGTTAGATGATGTTCCAGTCCGACAGAGGTACCGGCGCATTCCTCCATCGGAGTACGAGGCGATGAAGGCCCACATTAACCAGCTTCTTGAGTCCCACATCATCAGGGAGAGCAGTAGCCCCTATGCTTCTCCCATCATCCTGGTCAGGAAAAAGGATGCCTTTAGATTATCGCCTTTTGAACAGCAAGACCAGGAAGAATGCGTTCCCTTTACCTCGCATCGAGGAGAGCTTGGATGCACTCTCCGGGGCCTGCTGGTTCTCTACAATTGATCTTGCTAGTGCTTACAACCAGGTCCCTGTGACCGAGCAAGACAAGCCCAAAATGGCCTTCTGTACACCCTTTGGCCTTTTCGAGTTCAACCGCATGCCCTTTGGGTTGTGCAATGCCCCAAGTACCTTCCAGCAGCTGATGCAGAAGATGTTTGGTGCTCAGTCCCTGCTCCTCTACCTGGATGACATAATTGTCTTCTCGTCCTCTGTTTAGCAACATCTCCAGCGGCTGGAACTGGTCCTTGGTCGGCTTAAACAGGGAGGCCTGAAGGTGAAGCTCAGTGTTCCTTTTTCCAACAAGAGGTTGGCTATTTGGGGCATATCATCTCCAGCCAGGGAGTCTCCACAGACCCAGCAAAGGTAGAAGTGGTGGCTAAATGGCAGCGCCCCACCCATATTTCAGAGTTGCGCTCCTTTTTAGGGTTTGCCAGCTATTACCAGTGTTTCGTCGAGGGCTTTGCAAAGCTGGCAGCTCCTCTACATCAGTTGGTGGCCAAGCTGGCAGGCACAAAGTCAAAAAAGGGGTTGAGGCAGTCTCTGGACGAGGCATGGACCCTTCAGTGTGAGGAAAGCTTTGAGGCTTAACCCATTGAGTTATCTTCAATCTGCCAAATTGGGAGTCACAGAGCAACAATGGGCTGCCCAACTCGCTGCTTTTGATTTTGATATAAAATATCGGTCAGGTCGCAGCAATAGGAATGCTGATGCCCTGTTACGACAGTATGTATCTGGTTCAGACTTGGTCAAACATTCCCTGCCAGGTACTCCTGTCCCGACCAGTCTTCAGCAGTCATGTCCAGACCCTGTGGTGTCTGCAACTCATGGTTTCAGTTCTTCCATCCCACTCTGTGTCCGACCTCTGGTCCTTACAGGAGAAGGACCCCCTCCTGAAGGGCATCTTGACGTTTTGGTGGTGAAAGGTTCAGCCTACCCCCACTGAAAGGTGACAGCTATCCAGGCCAGCTGTTGTGCTGCTGCGTCAGTGGGACCGCCTAGTGGAGAGAGATGGTGTTCTTTTCTGTCAGGTTTTCCGTCCAGATGGGGGAGAAGGATTTTTCCAACTCATCCTGCCTGCAGTTCTTAAGCAGGAGACTTTGAACAAGCTACATCAAGAACATGGCCACCAAGGTATTGAACAGACTACTGAACTAGTCTGGCAGCGCTGCTACTGGCCAGGCATGTTCACCGACATCAAGCAATGGGTCCAAGACTGAGCGCTGCCAGGTAGCCAATGATTCTGGATGTGTACCACATAGCTTTATGGGTCATTTGCTTGCGTCTAGGCCAAATGAGATCTTGGCCCTAGACTTCACCTTGCTGGAGACATCTTGGGGAGGGTTAGAGAATGTTCTTGTCTTGACTGACGTGTTCAGTAAGTTCACGGTAGCTGTCCCCACACGAGACCAACGGGCCCCCACTGTGGCTGAGGTTTTATTGTCTTAGTGGTTTTACAAGTTTAGTGTTCTGAGTCGCCTCCACTCAGACCAGGGAAGAAGCTTCGAGAGTTGTTTGATTCACCAGCTCTGCTGCCTGTATGGAGTCGCAAAGTCTCGTATCACTCCATATCACCCTGCAGGCAATGGGCAGTGCGAGCGGTTCAATCGAACTCTGCACAACCTCCCTCGCACCCTTCCAGCTTCACGGAAGCAGGGTTGGCCCTCTTGTTTGCCTGAGGTACTTTTCTGTTACAACACCACGCCTCATCAGGGCACTGGGGAGTCTCCCTTTTTACTTGATGTTTGGACAGGAACCACGGCTTCCTGTGGACTTTCTCTTGGGTCAGGTCCAGGATCCAGTACCTGGTGAAGTACAGGACTGGGTGGCCGAACATCAGGCCAGGCTTTGTGTCGCTTTCAAGGGTGCTCGTGAGTGCTTGCTGGCTGCTGCCAGTGGACGAAAAGAGCGGCATGACCAACTTGTCCGAGATGCACCACTGACAGTGGGCCAGAGGGTGTATCTGAGGGATCACAGTGCTAGGGGCCGCCACAAAATCCAGGATCTTTGGAGCTCTGTGGTCTACCAGGTGGTGAAACCCCCTTTCGGTGATGGTACTGTATACACAGTTGCTCCTGTAAGTGACCTGCACAAGGTCAAGAATGTGCATCAGGACATGTTGAAGCCCATTGTTCAGCCTGGGACGTGAGCGCTTGCTGTTGGTGTGGAGGGACTGCTTGACCCACTTGGGGCCTGGCATGGTCGCTTTTTGTTTCCCTTGGTGAGTCAGCGTTGTCTGCCTATCTTTAACAATTGTGTGTGTGGCTCTCAGCTGACTGACATGTTGATCACTCCCTTGCAGCAAAGCAAAACTGCAGACCAACTTCTCCCTCCTATCGTCGGGGAGGCTGTGCCAGTGCCCGCTGGTAGGTATTAACCATGAATGGAACTCAACTTAAAATAATTAATCATTCACCAGATTTGTTAATAAAAATCATTTGTTCCCTTTTTGTAGAGGCTGTTGAGGTGTGTGACTTAGCACCGGCCACCACCCCCTAAATACGGCTGCTGCTTTGGTATTTTCTCACTTATTGCTGTTTCAGCTATTGTTTCACCACTGCTGCTTCACAGCTGATGCCTTGCGGCGTAGCTGTCCTGCTGACTGAGCTGCGTGGTGACTCCTGTGTACAGCTCTGGCCACTCAGTCTGTAATCCTTTTTAAATAGGTCATTTTCTTATTGTTTCCGTGTATTTTGTTTTACTGACATAGTTATTCCCCTTATTTAGTCAGTTATTTTCTTCTTTAATTTGTGTGAAGAATTAAAACAATTTGGGTTCTTTTGGTGTTTCATTGTTCTGTAAATATTAATTTGGGGACTCTGTAATTGTGTTAGATTGTATTGTCAACACCAGTGCTTTTGTACCGTCGTTGTTTGCTGTATATTAATTTTCTTTTCTTTTACTTGACAGGTGCTAGGGACCCAGGCAGCAGTCCACTCCCCTGGTGGTGGGTTTCCTTCGCACCCCCGATTTTGTTTGCTGGTTTGCTGTGTCACGGGTGGTTTTCTTTTGTTTTGTGAATTCCCTTGCCTTGGTTTGATCCCTGCCGCCTTGGTAAGCCCCAGCCCTGTCTTCAACCCCGTCTTCAATCCCTTTTTGGTTCGCCTTCCTGTGCCATTAATTCTTGGGTTGTGCCCTGGTGGCTGACATTTTTTACCCAATTACCGTTTTTTGTTTCTTCTCATATTTTGTCTAATAAATTATTTTTAATTGAACATGTCCTCTGCCCAAGTGGAATTTATTATCGAACCTGTGTCTTGCTCATTTGCTTGTAGTTAACTCCCAATTTAATAATTTCTGGCAGTGAAATTCACCCGGTGGTGTTGTTGAGGCAACTTACGGCACCACTCTGCCACATAAAGGTTTGAAATGAAATGTTGAGCTTAGGAGGAGGTGACAGAATGCCTTAAACTCCATATGTTTCTGACAACTGAGCAGCAATCAATGTACATTTCATGTACTGTAACAGCTGGGTTAGACAAGGACAAGTGGCAGTTAGGCAGTTCAGGGATAAAGCATTGCGGGCATCAGGCTTGCTGACCTCTCTTGGTCTCATTGAGAGAGGCAAATTTTCCCTGTTATCCCTGTTGATGGTGTTTGGGTTATGTTGGAGAGAAAACTGATTAACGTGTTGACGTTTTAATGTGTCGTCTTTGCAATTCAGTAAAAATACCACAACCTTGTATTGCATCACTAGTGTTGTGTCATGATTATTAAATAAAAAAAGATACACATCTGACATGAAGACAATAAGCCTTAAAATGTGTTCACAAAATTAAAATTTCAATCTATTACAACAGTATAATCCACTCAATATCAATATGGCTTTCCAGAGATTCCTGGGTATATAGTGTATTTTAAAAACAAGCAATAAAACAACTGAAATGTATGAAACTGTAGCATCTGTCAGCAAAGAATCAATCAAGTATCAAGATTTATGTCGAGAAGCCTGTAGACTGTTCTCTCACAGACCCGTCCAGCTGGTTCCAAACAGTAGCACAAACAAGCCATTCCCCTTATGTTTATTGTATCAGTGATGTACAATATTTTTCCACAGAAAGTAAACAGACAGCAGTTTTTAGTTACAGCCACCATCCAGCTGGCTCAGGTAATGTTATTATAAGCACACTTAACCAGGTAGCAAGTCAGTCAGCTCACTTGGTGAAAACCTGCATAACTGGCCAATCTCAGCTCTGTAGAGGAAGTGCAGAGGACGTCCTCGAGTGCACAAACTTTCCAGGATCTCTGCATTTTGCTTCTAGGAAAATCAGTAGAGATTGGAGAAATCAGAGGATACTGATGCATTTTATGGGTGAGAAGCACTATACAAATTAGATGTTTTGTTTTATATATTCCTATTATGAATTATCTCCCAAATATCAATGCAATGGAAAGATGGAATTATGGTTATTAGCCACAACTGAAATTAAAAATTGCTAGTTGTTATTGTTAGCAAGCTGTAGCAATGTACTTATTCCATTTAATATAAAAAATATATATACAGTATCTGCTTTTTAGTTTGTTTTCCAAACACAACTAAGGTCTTTTGGGGCTTTTCTGACTCCAGTCAAAGAGCTACTTGTTATTCAGCCATTTTGAATAGCAACTTTAAAAACATCCTGTTATTTTTTTTATTGGGGTGATACTGGAAGCAGCCACGTAGGGAATATGGTGTGACCCTTCAAATATACGGCAAACACATAGTCAATGCATTCCTGTCATTCCCCATACACAGCCCCGACTAAACTACAGCGGCATGCCTGGGATTCTGGCATTAATCCATGGAATAGAGCTTCAATGGGAAAAGGAAATATTTACCTCCTTTAATAATAACAGTAGGAAGAATAGTGTCTAGTTCCGCGACACAATGAATGAGAATCAATGAAGCATAGACTTGTGAAGCTGTTTCCTTTCTTTCTGGCTTAAACCCACCAGTGACAACAACATTCTTGATTGGTGACAAATCAACAACGTGGCGTACACTTCTGATAAAGAGTTTGCTGATATGGAAGCAATGAGTTATTGATAAGAGGAGAGTTATGACACAGGAGAAATATAGCAGCTTCAGTTTATATGTAATAAAGCAAACCTTATCAACAGTTTTCATTTTTGTAAGTCATACTTTATGTAGAGAAAAACAATTCTTATCACTCTTCTCACATGCTCCCTTCACAGCATGTGACTATGAACTCATTGAAACTACTTCCAAAAACTAGGTGAGGGGGTATGGAAATATTTAAGAGAAGAGAGCGGGACAGTGACCCCTCAGGTTAAAAGCTGAGTGTTTAATGTTTCAAGCTTTCCTTTTTAGCCTTTTTTGCTAGACTTTAAGTCTTATTATACCATTTTTTGCAGTTTCCTGTGTGAAGCGACATATTTACAGTATGTATAATAGAAAGATGGGTGTGTTATCAGAAGTACAGTATATAGGCATGTCAATACAGGTGAGTGTTTGGATAGTTCAGGCTTGGGCTTGTAGTTAAGCCGCTGTACTGTTGATGCACTCCTGCTCCATCTATCATCATGGCCGGATAAACCCATAACAATGGCACATAACAATGTGCCCTGAGTAAAAAATGAAATGGGATGTGAGCCTAATTACCTCCCAGTTTCTTCCACTCTCTTTCTGTATGTATGCATCCTGTTATCTTGAAGTAATCAGCAACTATGAAATGGAACAGATCTGCTGCTGTTACATTAGTTAAAATATAGTGATATTTGTCCAGTCGATATTTTTGGTGCTTTCCATTTGCCACTGATTGAACTGATACAATGGATGTGATGACATACTGATACGTACATACAATTAATTCAAAATGTAAAAAATGAAGCTTAGTCTAAGTTCAGCAAGAAGAAAATTGTCCAACCCCGTCCCCAAACAGTGATTGTCCGAATCTCTACAGGCAAGATAAGCCTATCAAGCTTTGGATTTCTCCACTCTGAAGCAGTGTGAATGAGGGTATAATAAGAGCAATGCTGGACATTTAAAGAGGTTTTTGTTGTTTTTGGTTTTTTGCTTACATGCTTACATAATCTGATTGTCGGTAATACAAGAATACAACTATCTAGCTTATAGTGGCTGCTTCTAAAGCCAAGGAGCATATTGTTAGCTAACTACGTAGGTTGTGGGGTTACATTGACATTTACAACTAGCACATCCCTTAGTGAAAGCTGGTCTTGGCAGCCACCCTAAATGTGCACAAAGAGAAAGCGTTGGGGAAGTTAAAATGTTGATCTAGATGCTTAATTAAAGCCCTTTGTCATGAAATATTTCTTTTTGTCCACCCATCCTGTAAGTGGCTGTCTGCCAAACAACAATTTAGTATCTCATCTATCCTTGAGTTGGCTGCATAGGCTTGTTTTCTAATTTATGGTTTAAGGATAAGCAGAGGAGATGGTAAAAATAACGATGCTAAGCATAACTATCAAGCCATCTTAAATCAACAAACAAGGGGTACTACAAATGCCAAGAAGTATGTTTTGTTCCAAGTTGTTGTCAAAACATGATTCAGTTGTGTGGGAGTGGCCGATCACATGGTGGCCTCTCAATAAAGGATTGTTCAAAATAGGCAATGACAAACTCTCTAGGATATCAGTTTGGAACACACATAAGAGATTTACCCATTTCTGTTCTGACCTTGCATCGCATCTAACAATAATGTGATGGTAAAGACGCTATCACAGTATCGCTAATAGATGTTTCATTATGAACTGGTGGCAACATTCATTAATACCCAGTCTTGTATTGGTCTTTAAACTACCTCTAATCCATAATAACCTGAATAACCTTAATCTATTTTCCTTGTTAGGCCAGAGTTCACATGTATTTACTGTCACAGTAGTTCAGTGAGATAATAATAGTAATGATTACTTGCAACAGCAGAGAGAGTGGTAATGGAAGCAAGAAGCCTCATTTGCATGTGTGGAAAAGTACAGATGTACTGTCGCCCCTAATGCCAAACAAATCAGAGGGGAGAGATTTAGAGATGTGGATTACTCCCTACACACGTTACTGCATGAATTATTTCTATTGAATTGAAAACCTGATGAATCATTTGAATAGAAAGTTAGCACCTCTGTCGCTCTTTATTGAATTTGCGGGATGTTTACCCATTCACACAGTTCTCACGTTTCTTTATTTCCGTGTCTTCTGCATTAATCATCAACTGCTGAGATTATTTGCACGGGACATGGAGCTTTAGACTCGGTCTTTTAACATAATATTATGTATGTAGCCATCAAGTGCATATTTAACACCCCCTGGGTTCTCATTTTAAAATGAGTCAGCAAGAAACATTAAAAAGGCAGCTGGAGACGGTGTTTTCATTCATCTCATGGAGATAACTCGTTACACTTGATCAAATCTGCCAGTGACAATTTGAAATATGCAACTTTTACACACAGTGGCTCCAACAAATTAGTTTATAAATAAATTTACAGTTAGAAACACCCTAAATGTGCACAATGAGAAGTTAAAAAATGGATCTAGATGCTTAATTAATTCCCTTCATCATGAAATATTTCTTTTTGTCCACCCATCCTATAAGTGGCTGTCTGCCAAACAACAATTTAGCATTTCTGTTGGCAAACTGTTGGCTAGTTGGTTTGTTGACAACGCACAGAGCTGACTGTAAACAGGCAAGAGGCCGTGTGTCGCAAATTACGGTAAAAACCCCAATTGAGATGCATATTCCGAATGCGCTGTATACATGTCCAAAGAATACTCCAAAAACATGAATAATACTGGCATATTCCACCTGTCTTAATTGGAAAATGCTACATTCGTAATAAAGCCTAATTTGGAATATCCAGACAGAATATGCTGCATACAGATGGGACATACCACTTCATCTGTCATTGCTGCTTCTGTTGTTGCACAAGCTTCCATCATTGCACTGTCAATACGCAGTCGTTGGTCTGTGCTCTTGGCAGCTCAGTTGATGTGATGTATCTTCTGCTTCATAGAGGATTGTGGGTCAGAAAAGACAGAAAAACATGCTGACTTGCATACTGCAAAATGCGACCAGAAGTAGTAGGACATCCTGCTACCTTTGGCATAATGCATTTCACATACTATATAGTGGGACATACTAGGTCCTTTTCTTGCATAATAAACAGTATGGTAGTATAGGTATCAGAATGCACCCCGAGTGACTGCTGACTGATTGAGTGATGAAGTTAGCTCATACACGGTTCAGCCACATACTAGGTTTTGACATAGTCTTGTTTATCTCTACCCTTACTAGGCCAGAGTTCACATGTATTTACCGTCAAAGCAGATCAGTGAGATAATGAGAGTAATAATCACTTGCAACAGCAGAGGGAGTGGTAACGGAAGCAAGAGGCCTCATTTGCATGTGTGGAAAAGTACAGATGTACTGGCGCCCCTAATGTCAAACAAATCAGAGGGGAGAGATTTGAAGATTTGGATCAATCCCATCACAAGTTACTGCATGAATTATTTCTATTCAATTCAAAAATCTAATGAATCATTTGAATAGCAAGTAGCCTACATATAATTCCTTGCATTAGCCAGGGGAGCGGGTACTCTGCCAACTGAAAACTCATCAAAGTTGTGATTGTACTCATTTATATAATAATGTATGCTGATTCCTGTGGCTCACAGAAAACTGATTTATGTTTTCGCTTTAGGAGTGGCATAACCACAGACACTTAGCATGTGACGCAACACAACACACTTTGACTCTATGTATGAATAAATAAATAGGCACATCATGGCGTCAGTGTGTGTGTGTATGTGAATCTGCATTTCAGAGTTTATGTAACATACAAGCCTAGTAGGGGGTTTATGGTTCACTGGCTCCGGTGGCACGTCCCTCTCTTTTGCATATGTCAGTCATGCCTTGGGGTTTCTGTTGCTGTTCCGGTCCGTCTCTGACCACTGATGTTTAATCCAGCCAGGCTTGTAATGAAGTCACTGCGCCTCTGGTTATTTCAGTCCACAGCTTGTTTACACCCAGGGGGAGATATACTTCACAACATTTTTGTCACACTTTGAATTTACTCAAGTATTTACATCATATGGGCCTTTTTTTTCATATTTTCCTCTGTCAGATACTTTTCCAATGCATTCTACTCACTCTCTTATGAAAGAGACAATAATTTGTGGTTCATTGGTCAGAAAATGTAAAATGAAATATCCTAAACAGAATAATGGGTACCATTATTATATAAAAGTAATATGCATTCAATACAGCATTCTTTATGTTGAGGGTAAAAGTATTGCAGCTTTGAAATCTTTTTCATATACATTAGTATAACTCAATAATAAGGCACTATATGAGGCTCATAAGTTGGAAGTAATTGCTTAATAATGTTAATAAATCATTCACTTATGCTTTATAGATCAGTTATAAGCTATAAATAAAGGAATTTTTGTGACAAATCCTTTTTAGTGAACTGTTTGACCATTTACTCGATGTATACAACTGCTGACTTAATTAATTAAAAAGCATTTTTAAATGATTTATTGACATTTAAAGCTGCAGATGGCTCATTACAAAGTGAAAAAAAAACCCTTGCATTTTTGAATTACCAACCTGTATAACCGCATTGTTACCAAATAGAAAGTTCAAACAACAGCAAAGGGATTTTTCACAACCTGGCAATCAAAAGCTTGTTCTTATAACTGATATCTAAAGCATTAGAAAATGATTTATTAACAATTGATAAACAATTAGTTATGACTTTACGAAGGTTGGCTTATTAAAAAGTGTGAAATGCTTCAAAGCTGGAATACTTTTACTCTCAACATGAAAGATTGAATACATAGGCCTATCTTTACTTTTTATGTTTTTATTTTAGAGTTGGATCCTTTTATCAGTGTATTATACCAGGATATTCCTACTTTTGCCATATAGCAAATGATGTGTCTGCTGCTCTGAGTTATTCTGTTGCAAACATTATGTGGGAAATAAAGTGAAGCTGTTTAGGTTGATGTGATATTCCCCTCCTTTAGTGAGTAAATAGTGTCAGATCTTGTGGTTCCCTGCAGTCAATTCATTTCAACACACATTGTTTTGTAACGTCCTTTCATCACTCTGAGCCAACAGAGACATTCCTGAAGTTACCAAAAAACAAGACATTAGGTTGTGAAACCTGAGATTATTGAGATGTTATATTAAAAATGTGCTGACTCTGAAAACTGACCAGGAATTGACATGAATGTCATGACAATATGGAGACTGGGGAGTCACCTTGAATCTTTTTGCTATGCAACATCTCACTTTACCTTTATTTGCACATGCAAATTTTCATAACTTTCATCATTTTCATTTGCATAACACACCAACTTGTAGTTTTTTAGCGAGAAGCATGGTGGATTTGCAATGCAGATACAATTTCCTTTGCAAATTTTTCTTTGCACAGTTCAAAAAATTTGCTCAGAATATTGCACAAGAATTTCAACAGATAAAGGTCTTGTTATTGCGTCTCCCTTTCCTAGCTCTGTTGTCTCTTCACTACTCCTTTAGGCTATGGAATTTTACCAGATACAAACTCATTCTCAGTTCCACTTTTCTGTGTGTATCTGTTTCTTTGTGTTTGTGCTCTTTGCTCGTACTGTTCCATTTTCTGTTCTTTCACTTTACAGAGTAGAGAGTCAGCATAGTGTCCCACTGGCACTGCAAAGCAAAACATAAATGATCTGGGAATGATCAGAAGTGGCGGGAGTCATCCGCTCCCGCAGTGTGGCTCAGAGGGAAGGAACAAAGCCCCTTCAAACACAGGATCCAGTTTCAAGTATTCTTGTCAGCAAACAGATACCACGCCGAAGTGTCCTTGAGCAAGATGATGGATCTCTAATGACTCCAGGGTGCTGCTCTGTGGCTGACACTGATACCTCACATTACCTTAACATGAAGACCCCGTTCTTAAGCACTTAAGCAAATAGCACACACTCGCTTTAACACATAACAAGAAGAAAAATAATGTTAATTTTATATGAAGGAAATTGCTCTAATATTTCACTGGAGAAATGCTTGTGAGTTTGACTCTAAAATGCATCTAGTCAGAGCAACATTAAAACCACTGTAGACTGATATTAACGTTCCCTTGCGTTGTGCTCCCACTGTGTGGGCAAACTGGGAATTACAGATGAATAAACAGACTAGCCATCCACTTTCAAACCACTTAGGTCAATTTCCCATTACTCCTGCCCTGCATAGTTACTGTTATTTGAGAAAGATTTGTATTTCTCTCTCTCTGAGAGTGTGGCAGGTTATTATGACTCCCAGTGCTCGTCCTTCTTTATCAGCTGAGGAAAATATCAGCATTTTGTACACCCAACATATTCAAGGTCATGCCCCACTATCTTTCCCTCTCGCTACATACACATACACACACAGTCATAATCCACTTTTCAGCCAAGTGCAAAGATTAAAAGAGTAAATAAAATATGAGCAGTGGTGTACTTGTGAAGTAGGAAGGACTTTGCTGCTCTAAGTACCTCTCTGTTGTGCTCTCACTCCAAGGATTTACAGACCAGTTTAATTTGGCTTTCAGAAACCCGGAAAAAGGTTGGTACAGTATAGAAAAGCTGACAAAAATATCTTGTTCTGTGTTTGATTTTAGGCTGCTGAACCTTTTTCTCTTGTTCTTCATACAGTTGGCTGTAGAATTGTGTTTGAGAGAGGATAAGTGGGTAGACAAAATCATTTTGAAGCAACTAAATCACAGTCTGGGCACTAATAATTTGGCCTTTCTTGTTCTTGCTCTATATCTTGTTGTATGTTGCTTTGAATACATATCAAGGTGCTGATTGTCAGACCACCGTTATAGTGGACAAATGGTCACTCACCTTTTTATCAAAGTTTAAGATACTCATTGGCTCTTGTTTAAATGACTTTCTGCTTTTTAGTCAACTGTTTCCACTCTTTCTCTTACACAGTTGTAGAATTGAGCTTGCATGAATCTAAAGTCCTGTAGTTGTAATAAACAAATAGCAAACACCTAGAAAACGATCCCTGGTTTTTTCTCCAACTAGATGAGTGCATCTGATTGGTCCAACCTGACCCTTCACCTGGAGGAGTCCCTGACCAATGCTTTGGATTATTACCTTGACAACTGGAGTCGTAACCAGACAGCTGCCGCGAACGCTTTGGACAAGACTCTGGCTGAGGAGAACTTCAGGAATGTCATCTGGTATCTGGCGGTGATGATTGGCATGTTTGCCTTCATTATTGTGGCCATACTGGTGAGCACAGTCAAATCCAAAAGAAGGGAGCACTCTAATGATCCCTACCACCAGTACATCAAGGAGGACTGGACTGCTCAGCTACAACAGAGTGATGTCATAACTAACTTTGCAGCTAGATAATACACGCACTTAACTTTCAACAAATCACATTATCATCAGTAGCAAGAACAGCAGCAACATACAGTAACCAAAACTGCTTTAAAAAGCTTTCCTTCCCTGATATCCTTTCTTTTGTTGTGAATGTTGCTCATGCTGGTCAAATTTGTGATATGAATAATAAAATCTAATCGATATTGTGCACGTAATTTGTGGTCTAGCTCCATCTTCATTCCATTAACATCAATAATGTAGTGATTCACTGTAAAAGATTACAGTGCAATCTTTTTTGTCTGATGTTCCCCCACAGCCCTTTCAGATGAACTCATTAACACCACCCATCATGTTCTGAATGTTCATTTGAAATGAGTTTAAACTACATGTTATTTAATACAATTAATAATTTATAAGCGGAAATTGTTACAGTTAATTTCTTATATAAGAGTGATCCTTGAATTGACAAAGTTTTGGCTTGGTCCCTCTTTTTTCATGTTGGGTCAAGATTGCAGTTGTACTACTACCACCTCTTTTCACATTTCAACATTTATCTATTACTTTTTTCTGCTTGAGAATGACTACATAAGGATCTTAAAGTCCCTCTCCACTCAAAAATGTGTTTTGCTCATTCACTTTGATGTTTGAGTTCTATTGTGCAGAATGATGTGGGTGCAGTTTGTGAGTTTGACACTAGAAGTCCGTTTTCAGGTCTGTTTTTAGCTTCAGGAAGTGGAAAGTTTCTCTGTGCTTATGGAAAATCTGAGTTTAAGGCTTGTATCTATGAGCAGAACTAGTTTGGAAGCCAGTCGTGGTTCAGTATGCAACATACAAGAGTGATGAGGAGACATCTTGTGTCCAACAGTTAAAATTTGAAATGAAAACATTAATTCATCTACGGATATTCAAATAATGAAGTAGAATGAGTAGATGTCATTTTAAAATTCTCTAATTAGGTGTGTGAACTTTTTTATGTAAAGATCACATCAGACAAAAAATATCATTCAAGGCAGAGTATTTTTGTATGTCTTAAAACATATCTGGAGGGGATAGGGGATCTTTAAACTTTTAGGAGTGGTGTTACCGCAGCTCTCGTGGTTCAGCAGCACATACACTGTTCTACCTGCAGAGGTCAGCAGAGGCTCCTTCTCAAGAATATCCTACTACTTGATACACAAGTGGAGAGTGCAGATGTAGAAGATGAAAGAGAGAGGCACAGCTCCTGCTGCTTTGTCAATAGTTAAAAAGGGGATATGTAAAGATGAAATAGAAACAGAATAAGGGGAAGATTTTTGATTAAATGTATAGGTTTGTGAATACGTTTGTTGAGAAGCAAAGGCAAATCATACCAAAATTCAAGCATATATAGATAAACATTTTTTTTCAACCAATGGTTGCTAAACTCATGGGAACACATTGCCCTTAAAACACCTGTTGCCAGATTGTCTCCTGAGCTGTCACCTAAAATATGCCACCGTTTTTTAGCACCACACATCCACATTGTTTTTGGTCCTCACAGATTGAAACATCTCAAAATAACTGAACCCCCACATCTCTGGGGCTCATCGCTGAGTCCCTCGAAGAGACATCCCAGTGATAAAGTACTGCAACTCACTATTAAACCCCCGCTATCTCTCTTTCTCACTTGCAGTTTTATTTTTAGCATTCAAACAACTGGTCTCCTAAAAATGGGCCTGTCCTACAGGGCAAGGGAGAGAGAAGTACTGCTATGTATGGTATCCGCCCCCCTAGTCCCTCACAGGCCTGGCCCTCTCTCTCCTTTGTGTCTGTCAGAGAGAGGGCGTGAAGGAGGACCACAGTGGAAGAAAGAGTTTCTGGGTCCTGAAGATGCTTGTAGAAGTTGGATTTCTGTGGACAGCTTGGGATGCCTGATAACTGCCACTGACGGACCCACTTTCGTTTACCTCAAAACCTTCGGCAGCATTTCCCACATTCCCCTACCCTATCACAGGGCTTAAGTGACCTTTACACTGTGAAACAAAACCACACTCTGACTTTCAGGGGGTGTGTGGTAGCTCTGGACGATGCTCTCCTTCTGGTTGTTTCTGCTCCCCTGCCTGAGCCTTGTGCCTCTGGCCCCGGCTGAGAAGGGTCTAGAGTTCCCACAGTATGATGGGAAAGACCGGGTTCTTGACATCAATGATAAGAACTACAAGAAAGCCTTGAAGAAGTACAGCATGCTTTGCCTGTTCTACCATGAGCCTATACCGGACAACAAGGAGCTACAAAAACAACACCAGATGACTGAGTTGGTGCTGGAGGTAAAGTATGAGGAAGAGCAAGATAAAGCAGGCAGAGAAGAGGTGGAGGAGAAATTAAAAATGTTAAAGAAAAGAAAGTTGTCATTGAAAGAGATGGAGAAAAGAAAGATAAAGGAAAGGACAAAGTTTGGTTTGCTGGCAGTTGAATGAGAGTGTGAACACTAAAATTAACCAGACCCACATAGATTTTTTTTTAACCCTCTTAATGTTAATAACTGCACATCAGGGATCCAATAAACAGAGAGCCAACTGGTGAGATATAAAACTCCAGATCTTTCAATTGTAATGTTAGTTTCCTCAAGGTCAGTGTGTGTATGTGCATGTACTCTGTGGCACACAATATTGTCCAAAGAGATGCAGTGCTGTCAAGTTATTTCTCTCAGCCTAATTCATTGTGTGCTTCCATCCCTTAAAAATATATCAAGCTAATTCTCCCCATGGCCCTCCTCTGTTGGCAGAAATAGGCTAAGAGTTCATGTGTTATGCCTTTGAGCTATGCACATGAAGGGCACAATGTTCTTCTCCAGTTTGCTTTTTTGGTTGACTTGTCAAACCATAAATAACACTGCATGAATGTACCTTGTATTGAAGCTCAGCTAAGCAGATGGATACAAGTCTTATTGATTCAAGATTAAATTAATCTCTCTGTTTGAATTCCATGCAGTAGGAAAAAATTGTGCATCGCGCCTCGTGTCATGTTACACATAACTGAGGCTGAGCTGCTCTTTCATCAGTTGAGGGTAATCTGAGCCCAGTCCTGCAGTCCTGATATTAGCCTCTCTTATTTTACACAGCACAGGTGGGCCATGTTACTACTGAGCCCCCATTTAACCACGTACAAAGACTAGCCTGTAAAGACTGATCACAGTCTACCATACACTAGTGACCAAAGCTAATTAACATCTCCTGATTCATTGATTTCTAAGGTCTGTTCACTTTCTGTCCATTAATTGTGCCAAAAACCATAACTTCATTCATCCAGAGCTTTTCACTGTGCACTGAAGACATCAGATTAGTAATCCACTGTGACATATTGTAAACTACCTTGCTGTAGTATGGTTTTTTGTGGTGGGAGAGTCCACATCTCACTCAGCTCACCTACTGTACTTCACAGAACAATTGCCAGACTGACGCTGTTGCTTTGGTTATATTTAGAACAAGACAGTCTAAGTAATTATGTAACTGTGTCTCTATGGCCTCCCGGGCAGCTTGAGCCCTTCTGTCATATTGCCAAATTCAGGATTAAGTTTTTTCTCTTAAGACCTTACCCAACGCTGCAGTCAAGCCCCCATTCATTTTTTTTCCCCACAGAATCTGCCTCAATGAACATTTTAATTGACCTGGGATTTTTGCTTCCAAAACTCCTTTATGAATAATGCTCTTTTATGTCTCCTGTTTCTTTACATCTTTTTGAAAATGCAGCTGTCTTATTTAGTCCTTCATGATATTTTCCTTTTGGATGCAGCTTGTAGCTCAGGTCATGGAAGAGAAAGAAATTGGGTTTGGAATGGTCGACTCCCACAAAGACGCAAAGGTGTCAAAAAAACTGGGTGAGTACATGTCTCACACCTTTTGATCAACGATAACACTATTGAACACAGCAAAAACCTTTATTTCACATCCTTTGTCTGATTGGTACTTGCAAGTTTTGAGTTAGGTTCACACACAATCACAGTTATTTTGTCCAGTAACTTTAGGGAAAAGGCTTTGAATGCACTGTATGTAATAGTATGTAAATTTCCCTTTATCACAGGCCTGGAAGAGGAAGGCAGTGTGTATGTTTTCAAGGCCGATCGGGTTATCGAGTTTGATGGCTTGCTCTCTGCTAACACCCTGGCGGAGTTCTTGTTGGATGTAAGTAGACCGATTTAAGGGCAGATTCCCAGCTGCTGGGACTAATCAACACCAGTCAGACCAAAGTTACAGGCTCACCCTCTTCTTTTTTCCTCTGTCTGTCTGTCTTTAGCTGTTGGAGGAGCCAGTGGAGGTGATAGGGAATGCTCTGGAGCTGAGAGCCTTTGATAGAATGGAGGAAGACATCCGCCTCATTGGTTACTTCAAGAACGAGGACTCTGAGCGTGAGTGTGTAATGTGTCTAAAATGGTGTGTTTGCACCATATATTTTACTGTCTAAACACTGCTCAGTACCTTAGAGTGCTGCAGTCATGATGGGCTCTCTATGGCTCTTGCCCTTCAATATAACATGAGTGCATTTTAACCCCCTCAACTCTACGGATTTACAGATCCATTTTTACCACTGCTGCACATACAGCTGCCCATGCCTTGTCCCCTCTCACATGCTGTGGATGAACTGAGTCTTGTGTAGTTTACTTGTGGCAATGAGCTGCAGCCACATCCCATCTGACCAACTGTGGGAGCATTAAGTAGAGGTCAAAGTTCAGCTATTTCCGCTCCCTGATGTGCAGCCAAAGATAGCATAAACAGATGTGTAATCAAGAAAACAAGACTTGTGACATAATGCATTATAACAACACTGTGTGCTGTACATAATTCCTACTTTCTCCCTGTTGTCTTTCATCCTCAGACTATGATGCATTTAAAGAAGCTGCAGAGCAGTTTCAGCCCTACATTAAGTTCTTTGCCACATTTGAGAAATCTGTGAGTAAGAAAGAAACACACAAACAATTAAACACACAAACAATTAAACATACACGTCAGTCCTCTTGAGTGATCTGTTTTTGCTGCTTCAGGTGGCCAAGGAGCTGACTCTGAAGCTCAACGAGGTGGATTTCTATGAGCCCTTCATGGAGGAGCCCATCACCATCCCAGGCAAACCACACTCCGAGGAGGATCTGGTGGAGTTCATAACTGAAAACAGACGGTAAACCAAGAGTTACTTTGAACTATACCAAATCTGTATTCTGATTTTTTTAAAGATGAATGTCTTGAAGTCAACAGTATCCACACATACTGTAACATCCATGGAGTGATATGTATTGTCCTGCAGTTCACAATATATTTTCTTTCATCAGACCAACTCTGAGAAAGCTGCGTGCAGAAGATATGTTTGAGACGTGGGTGAGTGACAATCACCTGGCTGCAGAAGCAACATTAACAACTTTTCTGACATTTTTCTGACATTTACAGTGACCTGACATTTCTCTTTTCTCCTCAGGAGGATGACATTGAGGGCATCCACATTGTGGCTTTTGCAGAGGAGGAGGACCCTGGTGAGAGCACATTTAAATGTTATACCATGATTTTTTTTATTGGATGGGTTTACATAAGACTATAAAACACTTTTACCCTAAACAGTGCTCCTTTACAGAAACTTTACAGTCAAACTTTGTTTCTATAACATATTTCATACAAGTTAAAAAACAAAATAGATAAAAGATAATAAAATAATTATAACAGGCAATAAAAAATGATGGACTTTCCAATCCAAAGCTGAGCTAATGAGTTAGGTTTTAAGTTTGTGTTTGAAGATACCAACATGTCTGCTGCTCTTAGATCAGCTTGAAGCATAGAAACCAAGAGCTGCCTCACCAAAAGTTTTTGTCTTGCACTTTCAAACAAAAACAACACTTCCTGTTTATGCACTGCAAGCATGTCACATAAAACAGACTGATGCAAGACTATGTAGTGCTTTATAAACAAGAAAATTATTGAAAAATTAATACAAGAACTAGACTGGCAACTACTGGCAATGTAAATGCTTTAAAGCAATAGCTCGAAATTTTGAGAAAGACTCTTAACCTATGAGAAGATTGATACCACTCTCACAAGTGCGCAGAGTTTTAACCAAGTCTCTGAATTCCTTTCTGAGAGCCTGTACGATCCGAATCAGTCTGACTTTAAGCGGGGTCACTCTCCCAAGACTACACTCTTGTCGATAATGGAATCATTACGTTCAGCTAGAGCTGCTGGTCAGTCCTCAGCTCTATTGCTGCTAAATCTGTCAGCTGCCTTTGACACAGTTAACCACCAAAACCTCCTCTCCACACTAACTGAGCTTGGTATCTCAGGATCTGCCCTCCATTGGTTCATGTCCTACCTCTCAGGGAGATCTTTAAGAGTAGAGAAGGGAGAAGTGTCCAAACTGCATGGCTCATCCACAGGGGTTCCTCAAGGGTCAGTGCTCGGTCCCCTTCTCTTCTCAATATACACCTCCTCACTTGGTGCAATCATCTGCTCCCATGGTTTCTGATACCATTGCTATGCTGACCATACCCAGCTCTTCCTATCGTTCCCCCTGGAAGACTGCACAGTGTTGGCTTGGATCTCGTCATGCCTTGGCGATATCTCGGCATGGATGAAAGAATGCCACCTTCAGCTTAATCTCTCTAAGACCAAGCTCCTTGTCATCCCAGCCAGTCCCTCTATACAACAACAGATCAGTGTCCAGCTCAAATCAACCCAACTCATGCCCACACACAACTCTGCCTGAAACTTAGGTGTCATGATTGATGACCACCCAACCTTTAAGGGTCATGTGGCCTCGATTGCTTGGTTGTGTCGATTTGCCCTGTACAACATCAGGAAGATCAGACCCTACCTGTCTGAGCATGCAGCACAACTCTTGGTACAGGCTCTCGTAATATCATTCACTGACTACTGCAACTCCTTACTGGCAGGTCTCCCTGCATGCACGTTCAAACCTCCGCAGATGATCCAGTATGTGGCGACGCATCTGGTCTTCAACCAGCCCAAAACAGCACCTGTCACTCCGCTGTTCATATCGCTCCACTGACTCCCAGCTGCCTGCATCAAATTCAAAACCCTGACACTGGCTTACAAAACAGCAACTAAAACAGCTTCCTGAACTCCCTTATTCAGGTCTATGTCCCTCACGCTCACTGCGCTCTGCCAGTGAAAGGCGCCTGGTACTACACCACAACAGGGCCCTAGTTGCTAGCCAGACTCTTCTCTTTTGCAGTTCCCTGGTGGTGGAACGAGTTACCAAACTCCATCCGATCCGCAGAATCCCTTTCAATCTTTAAAAATAGACTAAAGACCCAGCTCTTTTGCGAACACCTCCACGCTTGATGTACTGAAAATAAAGATCTGCTTCTATGCACTCGATGCATTGCCTCTGTGCACCGCCTGTTGGCACCTACGTCCTATCGGACTCGAACTTATCTTTGTGGCACTCACTCGCTTTGTTCCTTCCTGACTAGATCCTTGCTTGTGTTGTATCAACTCTCAGATGTAGGTTGCTTTGGATAAAAGTGTCTGCTAAATGAAGTTGTAAATTGTAAATTGTAAGTGAGTGATATTACTCTTCTCATCTACTGTAACTCTCAGCAAGAAAGCGAATGAATCACGAAATGTCAAAATATCTTAAAACGGATGTATGTATTCTCTCCAACACTCTCAACACTTGGGCAGCAGCGTTCTGAATCCGCTGATTTTATTGGTTGTTACTTTCTTCCAGATGGTTTTGAGTTCTTGGAGATCCTGAAGGAGGTGGCCCGAGACAACACTCACCTACCTGACCTCAGCATCGTTTGGATTGACCCTGATGACTTTCCTCTGGTGAGCCATGACACCTCCACACATAATCAGGCAGACAAGACAGCCTGAGAATAGATAATCAGCTCACAAGCTGAAGGTCTAATGTGATGTTTGTTTACTGACCCCTTTTAGCTGATCCCCTACTGGGAGAAGACCTTCAAGGTGGACCTGTTCAGGCCACAAATCGGAGTTGTCAACGTTACAGATGTAAGTCCATGACAACCTGACGACCTGTCTGACACGACATCAATGCCACGTTGAGTTTCTTGTGACTTAATCTGACTTCTTTGTATGTCTGTGAGCAGGCTGACAGTGTGTGGATGGAGATGGAGGATGAGGAGGATCTGCCCACTGCTCAGGAGCTCGAGGACTGGATCGAGGATGTGCTCTCCGGCAAAGTCAACACTGAGGATGATGACGATGATGATGATGACGACGATGATGATGATGACGATGATGATGACGATGATGATGATGATGATGATGACAGTGATAACGAAGAAGATGATGACAGTGATGATGATGATGAGGACGATGAGGATGATGATGAAGACGATGATGATGATGATGATGAGTAATTCATCAGTAAATCTTGATCACAGATTAGTGTTTTTACTCTTCAGGCTTGAACTCGGACTGCAAACAAACGACTGTAAAGAAACTTCTCACTAAGGCAGAATTCCAAATTTGTACTGAAGGTGTGCATGCTGATAAAAAGTCTGTCTAACATACAAAAATGTAATTTTCAACCATATGTAAATAAGCCGGGAACAGGTTTTGAGATTCACAATTAATAAAACAAATATTTAATATGTCTGGACCAGACATTTACCTCACATTACACATGACATTCATTTACATAAAGGTCTCTTTGTCAGTTATCACTGTCATCAAATTAATTTCTTCTGTTAATGGAGTAAACTGTGAAAGGCTTAATTCTCAACACAGAACTTACTCAAACAGCAACTTGAATACCTAAAGCAGCACTTCCAAATACTTTGTTTCTTTTACTTATAATCAATTTGATTACATGAGTTGTGGCTCATTGCCCTTATTGTCCATAAACCAAACTAGATGGTAAATGTGTGTTTTTGTTTCCATTTCCTTTCATTCTGCATTCCTCTTTCAGGTAATACAACTGAAGATTGAATATTTGGTTTACGGAGAAAAAGTACATTTTCTGCTCGGAGGAGGTGGCAGGTTTGAAATTGTAAAGCCACATTTAAGCAATCTCCATTTTCAATAGCAAACCTCTAATCTCTTTTCTCATCTCACACTACTTCCCCCTTCATCAGGTTTATTTCTTACCTGAATTAATGGGGCAGGCAGCAGCTGCACAGGGAGATAATACTGTCATTACACCATTGGATAGACGCCTTCCCTCAATGAAAGAAAACACATTATACAATGTAGAGGAATGTAACTAACCGGGCTTTTGGGTTTTATGGGCAGGCCCCCCGGATGGCAGGAGAGGTTCCTTGATCCATGGGTGTGCAGGGACTTTACATTCACAAACAGACCTACAACTAAACCAGTGTTGCTTTGAAAATGTAAAACAAGCAACTAATTGCCTTGTGTAGCTCTAGAGAAAATTGAATGATCTTACCTATAGAATTTAAAACTGCAAAGATACAGCTGATCAGAATGTTAACAAAATTCATATTTTATTTAAAATAAAGTGCAAGTGATGAGTATTGTGATTATTATGCTCAACACACTGACAGCTGCATCCCAGAAACTAGTCTGGACATGAATACAAACCCAATCCTCCCTGGGTTCAAGGACAGAGTGTAAGAAATAACAGGGAAAAGTGTAATAAATATTTACATCCTTTTCAATGTGTTAATCACATACCTGTCTTGTCCTAAACCACAACACACTACTACTTAAATTTGCCTTCTTCACAGAAAAAAGGTGCAAGAAAATTCACCTTTCTGTGGAATAAAAAATACAGCATTACTACAGATTCAATAATTCTGATGAACATGTCATAAATTAAGAAATAGAGAGTAAGTATTTCACATTTCTGTATAACCAATATAACTACAGGCCTAGTTGTGCATCACTAGATAGTTTTTAACAATGAAACTACTCTATTACCGCCAACCAAAATACCAATTATGTATATATGTATATATATATATATGTACATACACATATATATATAATAACATCACTGTACAAATAAAAGATATCAGGGTATACACTAATCTGTCAGATGAGTGACATAAAAATACAACAATTAAATGCCTCGAAAAGGTCAATACAAATATTTATTTTGTTACAAATGTGACTTTGACACAGCTGCTGTGATTTTACATGTTCTGTTGTAAAAAAAAAAGAAAAAAAAGAAGACAGGGACAATTTGGGAAATCAGTCTCTTCTCTTCATTTTGTTCCCCTTCTCTCTTTCTCTCTCTCTCTCTCACACACACACTCACACATACAGAAGAAAACTGCACATGTATGCTGAGCACATCCTTAATATGTTTAACTGAGGCACATGTGTAGTCAAGAAAACAGAAGAAGTATTTACAACCAGCAACACTCTAAAATCCTATTCTACACCGTCAGTGACAATAATAACACTTGTGTAAATATGAATTTACAACATAAAGGGCCTCATAAATAAAGAGGATTTAAAAATACAGATAATTAATAGTTTGATTGATGCTGAAGGACAGTGTTCCTATTCCAGTAGTGGTAGATAGGTGGCAGTAGTGTCCACAGATAAAATACTGACAGCCGAAATACTGACACTAAATGATTGATTTTCTTGTTTAAACATTTGCCAGCTTGAGTAAAATGACTGTTAATTTTGAAGAAGGATTCTATGTCAAATCTTTTGAAAAAGCTCCTGAAACCTGGTTTTAAATATTCATATATTATAGGCTTTGTCTTATGCAGCTGAGAACCTCATGGCTCAGCATATTTCACTTGTCTGACAGAATTTATGCTATGCAGAGAAGTTCTGTAATAATGGACCCCCTTAATGATGGGTTAAAGTTTATGTCCTGAAATGAAACATCACAACAGTGACAGTTTTAACGTGAGATATAAAAAAGGTCAATCACATGAACCTCACAGTCCTAACACTGAGTCTTTCTTCTGGCTAATACAAAGATCTGTGTACACTGCACACACTTAACTGTACAAACCCAAATATAACAAATAGTAAGACGTATTAGCTCACAATCTCTTGGCTAGATCGTCTGTATTCAGCTGTACTGTGGTTGGCTTTCAGTCCGAGAGATTCCAGTGATTTGTCTGACATTTACAAAGACGTCTTCAGCTATTTACAGTCCAGTTATCTCCACAAATACAGCGCGGACAGACATGGTAAAAAAATCTTTCACAAGGTTAAAAAAAATCATTCAGGCAATGCACAATGTTGATATAAAAAAGTCTGGAGGGATAAAGTATATTCACATATAAATACTGTACATACATGTGTAATACATGACATGTTAAATAATCATTGCTAAGACTGAAAAAGAGCAGTTTTGGATGAAAAGGGTTCAGTTTATATCACTTTGCAACCAGGCTTTTGGAAAATGTATCTATGGTAACGCTAAGAGAGAGGAGACAAGTTGAGTCAGATCCCGGGTGTGCACTACACTCAACACAACACACACACACACACACACACACACACACACACACACACACACACACACACACACACACACACACACACACACACACTTTTGCATCCTAAATCACACACTCCCCCTAAATCATGAATTCTTCCGTGCAGGCACACACTGGCACGTGTAATTAAAAGAGGAAAATTTGTGAGGGTCTTCTGTAGTGCATAGAGGAATACCTGAACTGTGTTCTGCAAATGTCAAGACAGAGAAATCCAAGCATATTCCCTCCTGTTTTCTGTCTTTCATCATCTTTCACGTCTCCCGGGACAAAGACAAGGAAACACAAAGATACTCTATGTAAGCAAAGGACATGAACATAAGTACAAAAAACAGTACAAAAAGCTATTTTTGAAAAATTCAGTCGAGTAATCATAACAGTCATGTAAGTCCAGATAAGCGGCACCAGCACACTGGGTCTGTTAAACTGAGGTTTCTGATTGGAGCAGCAGTATAAACTTGTGTGATTTGGGGTCGACGTACTCCTCAGTCAGTCGGATGTAAGGGATGCTCTTGACGGTGATAGCTAAGCTAAAGTCGAGACACCTCAGCAGGAACTCTGTCCCCTCCTTTATGCCGCCAGTTACAGATGCCTCGCTCACCAAAGTCCACTGGTCAGCCATCCAGCGCTCAGGGCCGTACTGCAGGGTCGGACCAGGGGCCAGGTAGGCCTCGAGGAAGGCCTGGATGCACAAACAAATTATAAAGTAAGTATTATTTTCAGACAGATTTGAAAAAATGTTAACTTATTCTTTCAAACTTGAGAATGTTTAAAGGATAATTCTGGTTTATGACAACTTGGGTCTTATTTTTTGTAGTTTTGGCCATACTCTCTATCAGGAATAATAACTGTACCCACTTACAGTAGTTAATTGCTAAGATCTGGATATGATTACTCGACTGCTGTAGTTGTATGCAGTTTCCCTGTGCAATAGGAATTATTACCAACATTTTGTGTGAGCTCACCTTTGGTTATATCTTCAAATAAAGTACTTAAAAGAAAAAAAAATCAATACTAAAGCCTCTGTTTAAGGAAATAAGAGCTCAAAGACAAAAATTAGTGAAGAGATGCCACAGACTTGAGATTTTTTTGTGTTTTTGGAGTGACACAATCCTGGTTCAAATGTGGTTTTGATAATCAGGCTAAAGTGTTTACAACTTATTAGACAGTCAAAAAGCTCATGTTTGGTGCCCCAAACATGAGCAGTTATTGCAATGTCTATGTGACCCCAGATTTCAGCAATTGCTTTGGTGAGTACAGTGTCATCATAACTGATAGAAATGATGGCCACAACAATGAAAACTTCTTTTTAGAGTTAAAAATGAAGGTGAAAAACCAAGCTCACCTTTGGGCTCATGTTATTGATGAGGCAGAACGAGAGGTGCTTCTGGATGTTCTCCATGCTGTGGCAGTGCTGCCTCCTGGTGGTGCGGAGGTACTTCTGCAGGGCACGGGCCATGGAGGGAAATATGGCCAGAGCTGCTTCACGGACATCCATGATGTCAGAGGGAGTAGCACGCTCATCCTCTTTCTTCATGCGCCGAACATGTGTGAAGGCCTCCTCCACAGCCACAACCAGCCTGACAAAGCACATACACACATCAGTTAGCTCATTGTTAGCACTAGACTTGCCTTTAATCCATACTGATTAATAGGCAACATGCTAATTTACAAGTGGAACCATCTGGCCTCCTTCTATCCCTCCTGTCTGCACACATATGCATCTATCTATGTGCTATAATTTTGTTCATCACCTGGCTCTACGTTTGCGGACTCTTCTCTCGTAGTCGGCCTCTTCATAGTACAGCTCATTGTGGGCGCTGTCTTTGTGCTTGGCGGCAGATGCAACCATTGCCCGGGACTGATTCCCATTACCAGGCTGCGCCCCTGCTGTGCTCCCTGGGGCTGCATCAAAAGGAGAAGACGGGCAAATTGGTAATATCAGCTGGAGCTGGAGGAAGTAGCCCCTGACCCCACCAGACTTTGATTAATGGGCTGTATTTCAATCTGAATCACGATGAGAAAAGGTCAGATGGAAGGAGAGCTAAGATCTTACACAATGCTGTATTTAGTCTTATGCTGGAGGTGTAAAACAGAGTTTATGCCTGCCCATTTTATATCCTGCTAACCTTTTCCAAGTTCGAGACTAGAGTAAACTGTATTTTAATCTTATCTGGGGCATCCTGCCAGATCATGTGTCTTAGTCACATAGTGTTAATTATAGCACTGAGAAAAGAAGCAATTTCCACTGTAAGCATCCATGTTTCACCTCAGACAGTCTGATGCAAAAACCTTTTTATTGGGGGTGGATTAAATATTCATCGTTTTACACTTCAAAGGCCATAGTTCTGTTCTGATCTGTGAATTTACTGGTTCGTGTGACAAACCCATAAAGCTAATGGAGCTTGTACAGCAGTATATTAGACTTCCTGGGGTATCATTGTGGGGGTGTAAGATCTGGTCCATATTTATGAAGATCAGCACAGTTTGGGGGCGTAAACCCTGCAGGTCAGGTAGGGATATAAATCATTAATAATCTGATCTGCATATGTGTTTTTATGCGTGAGTGTGTGTGTGCAGGTGAGAAAGATATTGAATACAGAAATAAAACATGCACGAAAAACCATTCTGATGTATAATCTGGAAATACTGCTGTCAGATAATTTGCACAAGGAGTGCTATAAATATTTTTCAACAAAAATATGCACAAACACATGCCTCTTTAACTTTCTGGCCTACATATTCAAGAGTGACTGTGAATGACTGTGAATGATAAAGAGAGAGGGGAGGGGGGAGAATGAGTGGGGGTTGAAGTGAGAGAGAAATGAAATAAAAAAAAAAGGGGGGAAGATAAAGAAAGCAAGCCGAGCTAGAGACAGCCTGAGCGGGAGGGTGGAAGGAGAGATGTGGGAGTATGTGAGGAATGAGCGTTACTCTGATGAATTATTTAAGGCTTGAAATTCCACGGCCCCCTAGAGGCCTTTACGCTGCACTTTGATAGGGAGGGGGGGTGGGGTGGATGGGAGGTGCTATGAGGACACCATATCCCATACTGCATCCCTGCCTTAGATCATCAAATCCACAGTGTTGCACAGAGTGATGGGGGATTGATGGTAGCAAGTGAAAGACCTTTTTAACTGTGGGAAAGGGGACAATATGTGGCATCACAGGCTGTGTGTGTGTGTGCATGTGTGTGTGTGTGCGTGTGTGTGTGTGTGTGTGTGTGTGTGTGTGTGTGTGTGTGTGTGTGTGTGTGTGTGTGTGTGCGTGCGCAGGGAGGCAATATATCAAGAGCATTGCAGAGCCACAGCAGGAATTGCGTGTGCGTCCGTGTGTGCGCGATGGAAGTGCTTGCTGCAGATTCAATATATGCATTATGTCAGGAATGGAGGCTTCAGAGTGCTGTAAAGATTGAGTGAAGTGAACCGTGACATTAGCAGCTTCCTGTGATAAAGTGCTGCACAGAGTGATGGTGAGGACTTTTATCTGTACTTACTGCCCAAAAGGTATGTTCTCAGTTTGTTTTTAAAAGCTGTGTATTGAAGAGATGAAGATGGAAAAGAGAGCATCAAAACAAAGGAGCAGAAGGAGCAGAAGACCTGATAAACCAGGGAGGGAAAGGAAACAACGAGAAGGACACGAGCAGAAATGGTATATAGTAATAGAGGATGTAATTTTTGGGACAGATGAGGTGACTAACCGTCTACGTTGTAGACCTTTAACCCAGCCAGGTGTTTGGCAGCCCGGTGCTTGGAGGCCGAAAGAAGGGCTGGGTTATGAAGTGGAAAATCTCTGTAGTAATACTCCAAAATGGACAGAGCAGCCCTCTGAATGCTACGTGAGATGAGAGAGAGAGAAAACTCAGACACCAGGAATTCAATTTACCTTCATGGCTGACGGCTGATTGACTCATGTAATAAACTTAACAACCTCTCTGAATTAACTGAACATTAATCAAATTGTTCACTGCCATGCAACAGATGATTTTTACTGCCCCTGTTCAGGCTCTTAACTTCCTGTTTACCACCCTTCCAAATGACTCACAATCACAGCCTCTTCACACAAACCTTATCTAATTACCACTGTTGTCTCTTAGTCCTGTTGTAGTCACACACTCCATCAGAGCAGAAACAAAGTAAGACAGCCATTGGATGAGTGCCTATGTCTGGCACATTCTCATCCCTCCCCCCTAACTCCTAGAATAGCGCGCCTCAAGCGAACTAGACGAGGAGTCTGATGAGTAACTCAATTACTGCTTGTGCCAGTCTTCCCTATGGACATGGGCCTCCAATTACACACATACTTTATAATGGTAGAATGTAAAGACTGTGCCACTGTGTGTGTATTGATGTGTACTGCGCAGAACGGTCATATTGACATTTCAAGGTGTAAACTGCTTCTACAGTTCTCTTTCTTTTTCATTAAGAACGATTATGAAAAGCACACAGAGGAGGTATAGTTACGGTAAGTGGGCATTTGTACCTGAGCTGTCCTATGTTGTAGTGACGCGTTTCTCCGTCAGTGGAGCGGATGACACACACGCTGTAGCAGGGTTGGAGGTGGCGGAGCTCCAGCAGCACCACAGCCAGATAGTGGACAAATAACTGTGAGTCCACGAGGGACACGGCAAACTGGACAACACCATGGTAGTCCTCATCCTGTAGCAGATCACGTCATAGGTTTAATAAAAACATTCCCTGCTGCTTGATGAAAAGCTCTTCCTTGATTTTAATTATGCTTCACTTAACCAGGAAATTGTCATTGAGATGGAAAAATAGCTGTTTGTAAGTCTGGCCTGGCAAAGATATGAAACAATAACAAGTTACAGTTGCTGATAAGAGTCATATAAATGATTACAACCTGGAAACAACCTAAAATTGCCCCTAAAAACAACACAAGAGCTGTATAAAACCATTAAGAATTCAGTAACATTCGCTTTTAGTTGTATCCAAAAAATGCAAAAAAAAAAAAGATTTTCTTTCAAGGACCAGTATGTTATTTGTTACGGCCAAAAAAAGAATAAATAATATTTCAAAATGATCATAACATGGTCATAGAGAATGTTTGATTCAGTTTGTTTTGTAAAATTTTCAGATAACCACAAAGCTCTGATGCAGCAGCCTCATTACTATTTTAAATAACCCCTTATTGTCCTCATAAAATCTTAAAAATATATATTTTCCAACTCTGGATGACAGTAATGTCACATACATATTTTGTAAGAAATAACAGAGGCTACTTTTTTTTTTAAACCATAAATAAAATACTTATGATGCTCTAATAGCACACTCTCAGACCCACCTGTGCATCGAGGATGCGGACCCCATAGAAGAGCCAATAAGACATGGTGAGCAGGAGTGTGAGTGTGGTGAGGAAGGCACGGTACACACACACTCTGGGCAGGCTAGCGCGGCCCGGGCGGAGAAACAGGGCCCAAATGGCTATTAAGAGGATGAGGAGCTTAAAGGAGATAGAGAGGAAGAGGCCCTCACAGGCTGCCCCACAAGCTTGTAGTCTGTCTGGCCACATTATCGCCGGAAGAAGCAAGAAAACCAGGGGTGTCGCCACAACCACCAGCCCCACACACAGGCCCACAGCCAAGGGAAGATAGCGTCGGAAGCCTTGGGTCCGGTCCTGTAAGCCTTTACCCAGGCCAACAACTTCCTCCTGGGAAATACTCAGCTCTGAGGTGCCGGTCACCGCGGTGGTGGTTTCTCCCCAGTTATCATCCTGAAGGGGGAGAGAAAGAGAGGTGAAGGGAAGGTGTGTTACAAGCTATGGATGCACATTTGGATATGCTGGTTTTGTTATGTTCACTCACGGTTCACTCAAATGACAAAAAAACCTATTTTTGTATTTTTCAAATTTAACTTTTCAATGATGAGCACCACTGTCATTGGGTTGTACCTGAGCCTCGTGAAAGACAATACATAGTTGCCAATATCAGAAACAAATTAATTTATTGTTTTGGCTTCAAAAAAATGTACAAAAAATGAGAAAAAAGAGAAAAAAAGTCAAAGTACAAATATTTAAGGTAGTTCTAAAATTCAGCACAGGGTAAATTAGTAGATGTTGCTCTCTGTAACCCGTCTAAGGGACTGAATTGACTACCTTTAAAAATCTGAAGCCCTCCCCATTAGCTTTATTTAAGGTAATTAATAGTTACATAACACACCTGATTTAATTTTGTACTCTAATAACCACAGAATAATAACCCAAACAAAGTTATATTCATACAAATAAACATTTTTAACATGTCTTTTCCCAACAGTCAACTCAACCAATCTAAAAATTTCAGTTATTTGACTGTTACATTATCTGGATACATGCTAGTTTCAACAGTATTTAACAGCTTGTTGGATGAACATACAACCACAAAGAAAATTCTGTTCACCTTCATTGTAGTGGAGTACAGTAAGACCACCAAAGGTAAGTAAGAGAATGTTTTTGTTGTAATTTGGGTGAAATGACCCTTTAAAATGGCTGAAAAACCAGAGTAAAATTTATGAGAAACTGGCAAATCAAGGGATAAATCTAAATGTGAAGCAGACAGACAACAATGCTTCCATTATCCTGTTTTACTCCTTCTTTTGTACGAACAGTCACTACAGATTTTATGCACCGTGCACACAGCACATCCTTCATAATATTTAGAGACGTTTGATTTTCTTGGACTTTTGCCTCATTATGACAGGAATTCAAAGTCCCATTGATGTAATATAGGATGACAGGAAGGGATGTGCAGTAACGTTTATGTTGGCAGGAAGATGCCGACATATGAAGGCACATACACACACACACACACGCACACATGCACACACACACACACACACACACACACACACACACACACACACACACACACACACACTCACATACACACTGAATCACAACAACAAAAGCTGAAGCTTTCCAGGCCCATCATTGCAAATTAGAGTCACATTTCTTTTCTTCCTATCTGGCAGGGTCATTTTAAGCATAAATCTTTCCGACAGAAACACACAGATAGAATAAATTAATGACAAGTCTGCTCTACAGAGGCATTTATTTTTGTGTGCCTGTCATTAATTCATGTAATTAGCCATTCACTCTCCCCCAGAGTGTCAATGCATTCTCAGCAGCTGCAGAGAGAGGGATGAGGGATAGAAAAATGACAAGCTGAAGAGAAAAGCCTTCATGGCTTCACATGTGTGCACACACATACACCTAAGCACATCAAACAGTCTATAAAGCCCCATGCTCAAGCCGTATGGGCCAAAGTAAATGGTGAATCTGCTGGGAAACCAGATAAGCTGTGAGCAAAGAAGATAGACGTTTACATTGATTCTCACTTGCTATTTGTAGAATGTCATATAAGAAGTTAACATTGGTTGTGCATATTTCCAGTTAGGAAGATGCAGCGTGACTATGGCACATGAAAATGAATTCTGCCCTCCATTACTGTTCACATCCAATTAATTCAGCCATGCTGGAGGAGTGAATACCAACAGCACCCAGAAGATGAATGAGCATGAGAAGAGGAGAGGAAAGGAAAGTAGGGGTGGGGGGCAGTGGGGGGCTAAGGTATGAGATAGCAGTAGATGAGCAGAGAGAGGGAAAGAAGGTGGGGGGAAGCAGAAGCAGAATTTCATTTTGGGTATCTGTCTGCCAGACTAATGTGTGAAAGCAAAGGTCAGCTATGTAAGTGTAACGCCAACTTCGTTTAGTCTCTGATCTCATTTTTATTCCGCTCACATCTCTCCACTTATGCTTCCTTTCTTTCTTAAGCCAGCTCTTCTAACAGGGTCCCAACCTTTGCTACAGAATCTGTGCACAATCGTCGTCATTCCGCACTTCAGTGAAAGAGCAGAAAAATTGTGAATACATAAACAATATCCAGGTACCTGTTACCAATATTCCTTTTTTTCCCCACTCATTTTAAATATCAATACAGCCTAGTAGAGGTGTAGTCATTAACCAGCATGTTAATTTCATTAGATGAGCTCGCTACATAAGTCAGATCAGATCAGTATTGTGTGCTTGCTCTGTTGTCTGACAACAGAAACAGAAAAATAGGCATATTAGGGCTGTAACTAGCGATTATCTTTATCATCGATTAATCTGTTGATTATTTCTCAATCAACCGATTAGTTGTTTGGTCTATAAAATGTCAGAAAATTGTAAAAAATGTCCATCACTGTTTCCAAAAGTCCAAATTGCAACTTAAAATGTTTTGTTTTGTCCTGACTAACACTCCACAACTTAAAAAAATGACTCAAAAGAATTAATTGATTATCAAAATGGTTGGTAATTAATTTTCTGTTGATTGACTAATTGCTTAATCGACTAATCATAGCAGCTCTACTTCATATGAGTGTAACTGCATGTGAGTTTGGTAGTATTAAAGGAATAGTTCGACATTTTGGAAAATATGCTCATTTTCTAGCAGAGAGTTAGATGAGAATTGATACCACTGTCTTATCTGTATATATATATGAGCTACCACCAGCAGCCGCTTGGCTTAATTTGCATAAAAACTGTAAAAAGGGGGAAACAGCTATTCTGGGTTTGTCCAGAGGTAACAACATCCACCACCTACAAGCCCCTTTAAAGGTCACTAATTAACATGTTATATCTCCTTTGCTTAATCCGTTCCATACCCAAAGTGTAAAAATGACATTTTGTGTTTCTACAGTGGGCTATGGGACTATTTCTTGGCTGGGCACACTGACTCCTGGGTCTTTGCTGGTTGTCTGGCAGCTAAGCTAAGACACGCTAAGCTAACCAGATGCTGGTTGTAGCTTCATATTGAACAGACAAATAATTACCACCTGTTTTCAGTGTTGATATCTCAAGAAATGTTTGACAGTTCAGATAAACAAAATGCAGCCTAATAGTTCATATTCTAAATCAGCCTCTATTTGGGATAATCAATCTGCTTAATTTCTCTGTCAAGGCATTCATGAAGACAAGCTTTCAAGTTAATGTCTCATTCAGTGAGAGAAACCAATGTATATCTGACAGAGCTAATACACTGTTAAACCCAGCCATTAACTCTCAGTGGAATAATCCCAAAGATTAATGCTACACTAATCAGGCCTGATCTCTATACAGTAAAGCAAGAGAGGCAGAGTTAGACTGAAACCGAGAGAGAATGAAAAAGAAAGGGTTACAGGAGGAGAGAGAGAGAGAGAGAGCAGCATGTCTGCTTGGCAGTCTTTTCATCTGTCAGAGGGTGAATATGGATTATAGTTAGGCCTGTTTCACCCTCACAAAGCATAGCAACACAACAACAGACTGATTACCACTGCTCGCAGAGACGCACTCGAGCACACACCAAACAGTCTGCCAACTACAAAACACAATGGCTAAGCCCCGCTGGCCTGGGTGGAGGTTAAAATGACATTTACACACTGGCGTATATTTGTTTGTACTGGCGGGGGTATTAGTGTCACTGTGTGTATTTGTGTGTGTGTGTGTGTGCGTTTGTGTTAAAATGAGTCATAGGACCTTTGAGACAAAAAAGTTTAAAATTCCTGGCAAGTTTCCTTCAGTGGTGTTTATTTTTACATTACATAAAAAGCAGTGAGTCTAGAAGCTGTGAGTATGTCCATCTATTTGATGAAAAAAGCAAAGAAGTGATGTGTGAAATGCCAAAGAAGAGTATGTGCTTCTCTCCATAAGCTTTGGTGTAGCTAGAGCTAACACTGAGGAAACTGAAGCTGCTGCCTTCTGGCACAAAGTCGCAACATCTAAGTCTCACAAAGCAGCATGGACAGTCTCAGTAACAGACTTGGCGCCCTCTCTATGACTCACTCACACACAGAAGCTGTGGTCCAAGACCGTGTCCTTATGTCATGCGTGTAAACATGGGGGATTATTCATATCAGCTTTCCTCAAAGTGGCGTTTGGCTGGATGCTAAGGCTAATCTCAGTCTGTGAGAATGTCTCTCTGCACATGGAGCCTGTTAGTCTTACAACAGCTCTGCCGTCCAAACAGACCTGATCCAAAACAGCACTGGCCGGGGTGGATTTGGTGGTGGTGCTGCTGCTGTGCCATTTGGACACGTCTATCTGGAGGGCTAATGCAACACAATGGCAGATTACCTTACACTGCCGACAATGGACGGAAGCTACAAGCTGACAATCACATGACATCCTGGAATGTGGCTGCCCAGGCAGAGGGGGATGTTGAGCAGATACGGCAAAATAGGTCAGACCTCTCAGAAACAGTCAAAAGGTCTGGCTGAACACATCTTCATATCCTAATCATAATAAATAATACTATTATTTTGGGGAAGTACATCTGGTGAAGGCAGCTTGTACTCAGCCACAACATGTACTGACCAGTGTTTCCACCTTTCTCTTAAACTAACAGTACATACACAAGGATAACCTCTTTTTATTATAGATTTCAAGTAGGTCAGAGAGCATGTGAAGGCAGCCCAAGGCAGTTGTTTCTATATCAATAACTTCTAATAAGCTCTCTTTCTACTCCTCGCCTCTATTGCTTCTCTCTCAGCTTTCTTTAACTTTCATTGGAGTTTACCTGATCATCGGCATTTAAAGGAATTGTTTGACATTTTTTGGGAACACACTTGTTTGCTTTCTTGGCAAGAGTTAGATTAGAAAATCGATTCCAGTCTCATATCTGTCCGTTGAACATGAAGCTGGAGTCAGGAGACAATTAGCTTAGCATAAAGACTGGAAACAAGAGGAAACAGCTCGCCTGTCTCTTTCCAGAGGTTAAAAAATCTGCCTGCCAGCACCTCTTAAGCTCACCAATTAACATGTTAAATCTGGTTTGTTTAATCCGCACAGAAATTGAAGTGTAAAAACAACACGTTGTGGTTTTATGGGGTTGTTTTTACACTTCAGTTTCTGTACAGATTGAACAAAGGAGTGTTTATAAGTGAGCCTTGGAGGTATGGTAAGTGGTTTCCAGTCTTTAAGCTAAGCTTCGCTAAGCGGCTGCTGGCTGTAGCTTCATATTTACTGTACAGATATGAAAGTGGTATTGATCTAATCATGTAACTCTCTGCAAGAAAGCCAATAAGCATATCTCCAAAATGTCAAAACTATTTCTTTAAACCATGATCACAACATCTGACTGTATTTTTAATCCATGCCGCGTCGACTTAGTTACATATCCACTCTGTCTTTGAGCTGCATTATCACAGTTTGGCTTTCCTGTGTCTGACTGGTACCAATTTACTCTGCTTTCAAAGCTATTAGGCATGACGGTTATACTCAGTGTCACACACACACACTGTAACACAGTGTGGTCTGTATAAATCCTGGCCTATAAGAGAGACGCTAATCCTCTGACCTATTTGATCCCTTGTCACCATTGTTATTATGTGTCAGGCACTCTGGCAATGGGCAGCCAGCTGTGTGAGGATGAGTTTAGAAGGTCATGTTGCAGAGTTCACAGATGGATTACTGGGTCTTCTGATTTATTCTAAAGGACTGTGATTACATAAAGGACTGTGATTACAGCAGAGAGAGAGTTTGAAAATATATTTATCTAAAAAACACAGCCTGCATCCTATCCCATATTTGTCATGTGTACACAGTATTAGGTTACTCGTATGTACATTTTCATGGGCTTTGAATCAATACCTGGCCCTCGTCTCCATGATCTGCTGCTGGTGTGGGTTCTCCTGGCAGCGGCTCTCCATTATGAACTGGGGAATCTTGGGAGGGCGTGTCAGGAGGATTTATAACGACGGACCTCTCAGAGCGACTGCTGTCTTTACTGCTGCTGGCCTTGTGCCGCTCACGGCTTCGATCTCTGGAAGACGAACACACACACAATGAACATGAAGAGGAACATAGAGACATAAACATAAGATCAGAAACATATACTAATATACTGATATTTTCATTGTTAATTAGTCATGAGACTATTTTCTTGAGTAATAGTTTTGTAATAGTTAAAAATGCCTTCACAGCCCAAGGTGATGTATTCAAATTTCCTGTTTTGTCCAGTCAACAACTCCCAAAAAATTCGGTTTATTTAATGATTTTCCTCATATATGCCAAAGAAAATCAGAAAATCATCACATTTGAGAGGCTGGATCCAGCAAATGGTTTATCATTTTTGCTTTTTAAATGACTAAAACAATGAATCTATTATCAAAATAGTTCATTTTCTGTTGATCAAAAAAGATTCATTATTGACTACTTATTTCAGGCTTCTACTCACGCACACAAGCAAATTATCCAGCGCTGAAACAATAAGTAATTAATTGATTAGTTGACCGACAGAAAATGAATTGGCAACCATCTTGACAATTGATTTAGTGTTATTTTTAAGCAAAATTGCCAAAATTCCTGGTTCATGTCTCTCAAATGTTGACATTTGTTGCTTGTCTTTGTCTTATATGATAGTGAATGGAATATCTTTGGGTTTTGGCCTATTTGTCTGACAAATCAAGACATTTGAAGACTTCACCTTGTGCTCTGGGAGTTTGTGATTGGGAATTTTTATTATGTTATGGCATTTTATAAGCTAAATGATATATCAATTAATTGGGAAAATAATTGTCACATTAATCGATAATGCCAATAACTGTTAATTGCGACCCTACACTGCACAAAGACAGAGGAAAGAGACAGAACTTGTGTAACATACAGCCCAAACTAACAAGACAAACTATTTGGAAACTATGCATTAAAAAGCCACACAAACTTGTTTCATGAAGAATGTAACTGTTTAAAATAGTTAAACTCTCTCCTTTATGCCTTTCAAATCATTTGTGTGTGTGTGTGTGTTTTTTTTTTATGTCTGTCTTTTATACTATGTCGTAATGCTGCCTTTTTGGCCATGTCTCTCTCGTAAAAGGAAATAATGCATCTCAAGAGACTTCCTGGTTAAATAAAGGTTTAATGCAGTCTTCTCCACATAAATGCTGTAAGGGCTTTATGTAGTTATTTATTTATTTATTCTTTTTGGGCTTAGAAGTACTGAAATTTAAATATGTTCAGTCTAAAAACACTAGAATTGGCTTATAAATACCCACCATGTGTGCGTTTTCCTGCTAGGTCACTGAAACCCATTAATTCACAAAACCCCCCACAAATTTTTTTTAACATAAATGAATATTCCAGCAGTAACAAAGTAACCAGAGGAGTGAAGAATGGATAGGGAGGGAATCAAATGATTCTCTCATTTGCAGAATAGACCGAGTGAATCACTGAAATAGGTTAGAGCCACTCAGCTGTGACGACCCTAATCCACCAGCTCTGTCTGTCTCAATCTCACGGTCGTTCCCTCCCTTTCTCTCTCTCAGTCTCTCATCTCATTTATTTGGCCAACATGTGGCCCACTCAAACTGAAAACAAACACAACAAACTCAATGTGCGCTGAAGGCACTACGTTAGAATTCCAGAGCAAGGGCTGGTGCGAGATATGCAGCTTGTGATCTGGTAGAAACAAATTCATGACATGGCAAGAGACAGTAAGACTGGTGAAGCAGACAGTCAGATGGCAAGGCAGACAGACAGGAAACATACCCATGTCGGTTTGATCTCCCAGAGCGGCTGGAGTGATAGGAGTAGCCCGAGTGGGTCGACTCAGTGTCCATTCCAACGCAGTTCAGAGCCGGCTATTGGCCAGGGGGATGAGGAGAGATTTGTCTTGTGGCAGGGAGGGTAAGTTGGCAGCAGTCCTCAAGAGGAGGAAAGGGTTGCTATAGAGACAGGCCTCAGGAATCCACAACGACTGACAACAACCCCAGAGAGCTGCTTCGGTAGCCACATTGACCTGAAAGATGGAGAGATAAAGACTGGCTTATGTCTAACATACAGTATAATGCATTAGATATACTATTAGCCCTGCTAACAAGCGATGTGTTTCTGTACAGGATCGTGCTGAGGCTTATCATTCATTGCATTTTAAATGGGAGCAGGCTGACCAGTGATCAAAATATTAGAGTCATCTTCAATTCCATTACACAGAAGATTGCTCTATAATTGGTCTCAACACTATTCTTCTCCTGGCTAGCAGACTAGCCTGTGGAAAGACAGATAGATACACACTGCTTTCTTTTGTCTCAGAGTTGGATCTACACTTAGCAAAACTGCGTTTTTGTAATATTCAAAACTTGTTTCATGAAGAATGTAACTGTTTAAAATAGTCAGACTCTCCTTTTTCGAATTGGCTCACCATGTGTATCTTTTTTAATTGAAGAAAAAAAAAGATTCCTGCTAGGTCGCTGAAACCCATTAATTCACAAAAAACCCACATTTCTTTTTAACAAACTCTGGTACTTTTTTTTTTTTTTTTTACAACCAATTAATTCTAAGTTGAACTGTTTTCCATCTAACATGGATACACATTGATTTAGAAATTATTTAGAAGAACCTCTCCATCCTGTCATTCCGCTTTTTCTCCTCCTAAGGCCAGACTGAATCTGCCAGACTCACTTCCTGCTCCTTAATGTCTGCTGCGTGATACATGAGGATGTCTAAGTGCTTCACCATGCATGACCATTCATTTAGACCTCAATCTACACTCTGCCCGTCTCCCAGCTGTTGTCCTGACAACCACCTGCCAATCACCATCCCCAGTGCAGTCTCATTTTACTAACAGGGATTACTCTCCCCCCCGTCGTTTTATGAGCTATTTGTTATCTCTTTTCCCAATGGTGCATATAAACACTGAAATTAGGATGTGAATCCAAATAGCGGCATGGAGATCATGCTCTGAAAACGATGGTTTACAGAAGACACTGCAATGTAGCTGATTTCCATTAAGACGATACAGATGGGTTTGAATGACTTTCTTTCCTCCCATTACCCATCTGGGGAAAAGGTGGAGGATGCATATGAGAAACCACAGATTTTCCATCAAGGATTGTCATGCAATGCATATGAATCACCATTACCACTACCTGTCTACAGGATTACATGTGTCAAACAAAAGCTAGGATTTGTATTATCTCACAAACCTGCAATAGTAATCTGCTATCATTCAAATGTAAAATGATGCTGTGGTGACAAAATGTACAGCTTCTCTGCAGCCATTCTCTGCAGGGCTATAGAACGCAGGGGAGCATAATGCTGAACAAGGCAGAGCTGCATATACGCAGGACTTTAATAAATGATGTACTAGAACATAACGGGTACACAGTTGAACACACCACTCACAGCATCAAAGCTGATGTTGTGGTATTAAATTTTAAACACAAGCCAGAGTTGAGACAGAGGAAAGTCATATCTCTCATCTCTAACCCACATCTGGAGCGTCCACTGTTGCCTTGGCAACACAGGAGGCAGGAGGCCCCATCTAGCAGTAATAATCAATCACCCCCGCTGAGAGTAAATTTGTGTGATACACTTATATGTGTGTGTGTGTGTGTGTGTATGGGAGAGTGAGGTGGGGGGTTGGCAAACTGAGAGGGCACAAAGAGCAAACAATGGCTTCTCATCGCACCCGGTGCCCGTATGGTTAAATGAAGGAGCCTATGAGTTGAATAAAAGCTGTTGACCCCCTGAGTGCTGATCTCTGAACGCGTGGCATTGGTATGTGGGCCAAGAGGATGAGAAGCCACTCATCCACGAGACGAACATGAAGACGCATAGTGAACCAGGCCATGTGGAAAATCGCAGCCAAGGGGTAAGAAAAACTATCAGTTACAAACCGACAGATAAATATGAATAAAGCATGCTGGGATAACAATGTACACCAGAGACATGGAGCTTCCTGGTTACTCTGAGTCAATCCATCTAAAAAAATTCAGTAGCCCTCTACGAGGGACTACAAAAGATAGTCTCCGGCGATGCGTGCTTGCATCGCTATGGACCGTTCTGCTTGGCTGCACCGAGAAGAGATTCATGAGGGCAGAAAGTGACACTAATGTAAAACAAACACTCATTAATGTGTTTGCTTAGTGGATGGAGGCTGTTGCACCATGGGAGCTACTGTAATTACGCATGATCAGGCTCAGAGGTGCAGGCACATGTCCTATTATGGACTAATTTTTTATTCTTATTCCAAATAGAGAATATGAACAGACTGCACTACTGTGACAAATGTGCGTGGGTGCTGCGACATCTGATAGGTCAGCTGTTTTGTCATTTGTCATTTTTCCCCGCTCGTCCAACTCATCAATTAATAACAAAATGTGGGATTTCAGTGTAATGTTTATATGTGCGTGTGTGTGTTTGCTTGCATTCAGCCATTTCACTTGGCTGCAAACACATTTGGCCTCCAAACTTGGCACCGAGAGCGAGAGAGAGGGAGAGAAGTGTGGAATTTGAGATTCCATTAAAGTGCCCGATGCAGTGCTGGCACCCTAAATGGCACAGATCAGCCTCATACCTCATCTAGAGCACATGCTGAGGTCTGGTTACCATGGCATCTGTGCCCTCCCTCACGCCCATTAGCCCTAGGGCCTTCCTTCCTTCATGTGCGCCCTGCCCTGGTGGCATTATGCCATAATCTGTTAGATGCAGCAGCTGGCCGTGTGCTGTGTTAGTTTATTTCTTTTATTTAGTGTTACCGTTTTAAAAGCCATCTACGAACTACAAAGCCCCATCTACAACACATATAGTACATATTACATTAGTGTAATGCCTACATAAAACCCATTATTTGAAAGTGGCCAATGAGTAACATAGTCCAGTAAGCTAGGTAAAACCTCTCTGAAATCAAACAAAGGGTAATAGAGTGTGTGCCAGTGTTATTTATAGTGATAGCAATCTCCAATCCGTCCCTGGACTTCAGACGACCGAGAGGAACAGCTGCTGATTAAGATATTATAGATTGATGGTATAAAATCCCCCAAACCAAGCCACTACAGACATGAAATTCCCACGGAAACAGTTTTAGTTTAGTTTAGTGCACTGCACCACTAGGATAGTTGATGGATGTAATTATGAACTTGTTTCCTGTGTATTTTCCCTGTTTTCCCAACATAATGCTGTGACACACTGACATTTTATTCTTGGCATAAAGATATTTGTTAGACACTATATGTGCAGAGGGCAAACTGGTGACCTTTGAGTGACTGGATAGAGTCCTTGTTGCTCTTTCACACACATACACAGTAAATGGAGAAGGTTAAGACCTGACACAGTTCTCTGGAATGCAAACTTAGTCCCCTCTGATCCGCTCATGTGGAACTAAATAAAAGTACAGTAGAGGGGAGAGGGAGCGAGGCGGCGGCTGCGTTGGATGGGAGGGTTGTGAGAGAGATACCTCTGTACATTCCTACTTTAAAGGCAGTGCTTTTATGTCAGTAAATACACCACTGTAAAGCACTCTGCAGTACGCTGTGCATTACACGCTGCTATACAAGCTTTGCAAGGCACTAAAGCTCCTCTGTAGCCTAAAGGCAGCTGAGAGGTAGCTGTACTTCTCATTACACATGGAATACACTATGCTGCCAGCTAGAAAAAAAAGGTTTTTAAAAGTGGAGAAGGAGAACAATGACAAAGGCTTTGCCAGCAACACTTTGCTTTGATCATTCATGGCAAGAACTGATATCTTCCAGGGGGTGACTCATCAATCTGAGGGGTTATACCTCACAGCCTCTCTGAACAGGACCTCTCACCGCTGTTCAATAATACATGTCTGTACTGTACTGTAGGTGCTGCACAGTTCCACTGCCGCATCATGACCCTGAGACACTGTGATACTGTGGAGGACAGCACCGGAGGAGACACGTGAAGCTGCCCCAGTCATAGTAACACCTCATCCAGCTGCGCACAGTGGGCTCTCCAGACAACTGCTGATGATGGCGATACGCAGCATCCTCCCGCAGAGGCAGCCTGATACGAAACGCCCTTTATTTATTTTATAGGTTGGTCTGAGAGGGCAAGTGGTGTGATGGCACTTCTCTATTACACAGCGACAGTTTCGGTTACAATAGATCTCGTTTCAGTCACATCTTGAACACCATTAGCCGCAGAATATAAGCTTCTATCACCCCCAGATCATGCGTCAATGCTGTTGGTTCTGTCTATTTAATTACACACACAGGTTACACAGAGGTGCAGGAGCAAAAACGCATAAGTATTAGGTTAATCAACACATAAAAAATGGACAAGGAGAACCACTAAAGGCTACATTTGTCTGGTGAGAATTGGAAACCATTTTTTCCACGACACCAGCATTGAACTTCATCAGTCATCCCCCTTTGGTGTTGCGTCTTCAGGCTTTTGGCAAAGAAAAAACCCGATGTGATGAACATTGCATGCGATGATTATTTCGTTTACCCACCTTTTTCTCAGAAGTGTGTCATATTCCTTCACCTGCGTCTCGGTCACAGTGAATCCGCTGCGCTGCTGTGAGGCGCGTCTACCGTACTGACAGAGGCAGCTCCCTCATACGTGCCTGGCCATTGTGGTTACTAGGACCGGAGAGGGAGGCAGCATGGAGGTACAATACAGTCTCAAGAGCACTAGAATGCGTGCATTCAGCTGTGGCCCACCAGAGGTCGTGCTTTGTTGTGGTTTCAGAGCAGCTATGAGAGGGCCTTCAACAAGGCAGGGGAAGTTTGACTTGTGAATGAAAGTTTAAAGTCCCCCTCTACTCAAAAATGCGTTTTGCGCATCCACGTGGACGCCTGAGCTTCTGTGTAGAATGATGTATGTGCAGTTGACACCAGAAGGCTCTTTTCAGCTGATACTGATACTACTACTTTAAATAATCCATATCCCTAAATTAATTTGTGTGTAAGAACACGATTCAAAAGAGATTGTAAGTAAAAGGGGGTTCATAGAGGTCCAACAGCTCATTTTTGCCCTGAGGCTCCCAAGTAGTTTAATTCAGCAACAATCACCTGCATGCGATTATTATGTGTAAGTGGGTTGGGATATGTGCAGGGATGTGAATGTTGTATGTTTTATGTATTATGCGTATTGGTAGATATGTGTTCAGGCTAAGAAAACAAATCTTCATTGGAACAATAAAGACGATATCTATCTATCTATTACATACCTGCAATAATTAGGATATTTTAGTGTTATCCCAGGAATGTTGTTTCTATAAGGGATGGAAGTTTTGGTGCCAAATGATATTATTGCAGTGCCATTACTACTGTGAGCCAGTGAAGTACACAGACACTTTCAGGGTCAGGGCATGTCACATCTGGTCTTTAGGAGACAGAAACTGAGCAGAGGCAGATGGCATAGCCACACATTCATTCTGTTTTGGATAAATTGACTAATGACAGAGGCAAAAGTGATGGGGAAAAAAGTCTTGATATATTTGCAACCAGGAAAAAGATTGAGGCCATACTGGCACCAAGTGGTGGGATGGTGATTCAATAAATATTTATTACATTTTATTCACTGCATCAGAAACAACAAAACTAACAATAATAATAGCAATAATACACAATATAGCAGTGTTGCGTTTCAGAGTTCATTCTAGATATTGGAAATAACAGTTGACAAAACAATCTCAAGGTCCATGTAGCAGGTGATCTGGAGCGTTTGATCATATCACATGATTTTCATCAACAGATGGAGTTTGCTCAGTTGTCATGGAACTGTGGATGTTCAAATTTCCAGTTTTTCTTAGCACCTTTTTTTTCAAGCCAACATGGACAAAATGGAAATTCAATGACATTATCAGCTGATAAAGATCATGTGCCTAAAATAGACCTAAATAAATAGATCTTGAGGTGAGATTGCATTGTGAATATAGCAGTGTTTTTATGGGTTCAAAGAACATAAAAACATGTGACTATAACCTTGATTATCATCTGAACAGCAGTAAGCTTTGACCACCCCGACTTTGCTTAGGTGGTCAAAAAAAACTTAATGTGTGACTCACCTCAATTTAGGTGAGCAGGGAAAACCATAGCATAAGTATATTTATTAAACCAGGTGAGATCAAGTAATGAGCTCATAAAACAACAACATCAGGACTCTGAGAGCTGAGTACCAGACTTAAAATGATTAGAAAAACTTTGAAAAACTTCGGCAGAGCACAACTGCATGATGCATTAGTGACGCAGATACTATTGTCCATACAATTGTCTTGAAAATATAGTAGAATTAAGGCCAGTGCTTTCTGGAAAAGCCTCATTAAACTAACCTTGTGAGGAAGCTGAATTCGTGAGATCAAAACATTACAAAATCACACAAGAATCCATCTTGTCAGGCTTCAAGTTTTGCGCTTGTTTCAGAAACACTGGTGGTTCAGACCAATCAGCGTTGCGAATAGAGCTGCCTCACAAAGTAAGATGGTGATAGACAGATGGTTCATCCAATCACCTGCCAAATATTTTTTGAAAGTGCCTGTCCTTTTCCAAACAGTTTCCAAAGACGACTTCTCTCTTGGTTCTGTGTAACAAACCTGGCCCTTCAGGTTATGATTAAACAACAGGAAAAATGTGCAAGATTCTCTTTAAAACAGATTAAATTTTCCACAGAGGTCGAAGACTTAAAGGTGCAGTGTGTAGAATTTAAGAAAATAAGGTGAGCGGGTCCTTGTCCACGTAGCCCACCATGTTGCACCATCACGTTTCTACAGTAGCCCAGAACGGATAAACCAAACACTGGCTCTGGAGACGGCTTTTCACGTTTTGTGAGTTTCGTGGCCACCATAGCTTCTCCTATATACTTGGAAGGGGAGGGGGAGGAGGAGGGGTATTCAGTTAGTTGCAATCTGCTACCTCACCACTAGATGCCACTAAATCCTACACACTGGTCCTTTAAACAAGGTGAATATGAACCATTTACAGTTTAATTTTCCTCAAAGAAACTCCATCAGAGGGCAGTGTTGCTCCTTCAAAACGAAGACTTTCTGACAAATCTTTAACACATTGAAGAATATTATGATCGAGCATGAGAGGGAATGTCCAAAGTATAACCACGCTTCAGCTCCAAACCTGTTCACACATGAAATTTTACTCAAAGAGACTATTCAAGTCTAATATTACTGTGGCCCCATAGTGATAGCTGTGCAGACTTTAATACCTTCCAGCCTAGCTTTGGTATTTGACCCAGAATGGCTAAAACTGTAAAGAATATTAATAATCATTTATGCATGGACTTTGTTACTTTCCCTGCCCCATTTATCTTAAACTCTGATGTCAGGCTTAGCCCCATTGTATCCAGTGTGTAGAAGAAGTGTGTAGTGTGTTTAATGTGCAGTGTGGAGACAAATGGCTGTCACTCTTGCTGCTGGAGTGGACAGGAATAATACCCTGAGCCCCCTGGGCCACATTACACCGTAGAGACTCACATAAAGGGACATGAGAAGGAGTGCAGCCTGCTTCTGACTAATGGAGAGAAAAACCAAAGGGACAAGCAAGAGTTCATGTCCACAGCCTGAGCTCATACAAGATAAAAGACACCTTTAGGCAAAGCCAGGGCAGTATGTCAAACACTGACAAAAATGTAGGTCCAATAAGTTATTTATACACAAAAATTCATTTTATTGTAATGTTCTAAAAATGTTTACTGTGTGCTACTGACAGTAAGAATAAATATAAGTAATATTGACTCCTACTGCCACTTACCAAAAGACCTATAGAGTCATTCTACTTATGGTTCTGCAAAGTATTTTGGCTATTTTTTTACTTTAACATTCACTCATTTGTATGTACTGTGTATGCATTTGTGTGTGTGTGTGTGTGTGTGTGTGTGTGTGTGTGTGTGTCTCTAGAGAGAAGGCAGATGGATGGCCACTTTGGTTTGTCTAGAGAAACACCTGCCCTATCCAGAGGGAGAGCATCCCCAACAAATACCAAGACTCCACCATGGTGACAGAGATAGAGCAGTAGCTTTGCTTGAAATAAATAAATAAATAGCTAAAAAAACAAACAGCAAACACTTCCAAAATGCTTTCAGAGGACACATTTTTAGATAAAATCTAATAAGGCTTTAATTTTCAAAAAACCCTCTAGGTTCAGAAATATTGTAAGATGACTGGGATCAAAACTGCATCAAACATGTTTTTTAAACATATTTTTAGCTCACAGTTTATTTTCAAAATGGATTTCAACTGAATCCCACAGACAAAATCCCACAAGCACAGAGGACTATATTTATACATTTTGAAAGTCCAGTAGACTATACTTTTTTTGTGTAATTGCAATAAACATTATACAAACTGGTGCAAGCAGTAGTCAAGTCCCAACAGAGGCCTGAACTAAAGACAAGGCCGAAGATTTAAAGTCAAGCTTACATAGCTAGACTACACCAGCATAGCAGCTTTCAATATATTCCATCCCTTCCATCCATAACAGTAAGCCTACAGTCCTGCAGCAGTTTTTGCTCATGAAACATTTATGTGGTATTCCCATAATCATATAGGCTGAAGAGGCTACAGTGTGTCTGTGTAGCCTAGAGTTACTCCATTACATTAAAATGACCTTACAACTCCACACAAACAGACACTTTCTTTAATCCTTTATAGGACTGTTGCTTCCAGGTATCAGTCACCTGTCCTGGCTGGTTACAAACAGTCATCCAGCCTCAGTGCAGCATCCAATTAGGCAGCTCTTTGTTCCTTACATCCCTAAACATCCAGCACATGGTTGAGGTAGGAGATGTAACAAATCGCGAGTCTCAGGATCTCTATTTTGGACAGCCTCTTGTCTGGCGGGAGCGTCGGGAGCAGTTTCCTAAGCTCTGCAAAGGCCACGTTGAAGGCCACTACACGGATCCGCTCCCTGGTGGCGTGCGCAGATCGGTATTTAGCTGTCGCGCGCCTCCTCCGTCTCTTCTCCTCTCTGCTGAGACCGGGCGCGTGCACAGAGCGCGCCTTACCATCTCCATCCATGGGCTCGAACGGCATGGGCTCACCCTCCACATTGAAAGTGTCCAACAGGGTCTCTGTGTGCAGTTGTCCCCAAGGTAGATCGGGCTCGGGCTGGTCAGGACTGAGCATCACGCTCCTGTCCTTAGACTGCAGCGCTCCTAGAAAATGACAGAAGTTCAGTAAAGTAAAAAGCCCTGCTTTGTCCCTATACCTCTTTAAAACTGCTGAACAGAGAACCTGTGTGACTTAATCTATCTATTACACAGCTGTTTATTTTTACGGACTGTAATGTATATATGATTTTATGTGCGATATTGACTGATAGTGAGTAAAATATTTTTTTTAAAGCTTGTTTTATTTAATTGGATATCTAATTTATGGACATTGGCTCCTTTGCACATCTGACTTTCACCTTTTTATTGTTTTAATTCTTATGAATATGCTCTGCCTCTGTATTGGCCACAGATCATTGTGTTTTATCATTTTATAGCAATAATGTATTGTGTATGTGTCTGTTCGGTTTCATGTACATACTGAGATTATGTACATTTTGTGTGTAGCTTGTATTTTTCTACATGCAGCTGTATCCAACACTTGAACCCAAGACAAATTACCCCTTGGGGCCAATAAAGTATATCTTGTCTTATTTCATTGAAGGTAAACTTTACTTTAAAATGTGTCAGACATCTTGGAGGATGGTGGATACAAGATTTCAAACTTGAACCAAGTTTTGGATCCAGAAAGAGACTTACTATTTTAAAGTTGGCGAAATCGTAAAATTACTTGGCTTATATTGGTGATTATGTTATGTTACGTATGTTATTATAATTGCTGATTTTTGTTTTTTTGTAGAAGTTTTAAAAACTACAGAACAAAGGACTCTGACATATGAGAGACTCGTGCTGCCCCCTGCTGGCGGATCTGCACGGCTGCGTCCCAGCGACCAGCGCTGTCCGAGGTGCTGAAACAAGATCGATCGATTTATCGTCCCAAGGGGAAATGTGTTTCCATAAAGTGTGTTTTATGCGTTCCTCAAAAACACAGACACATTTGCACAGTGTGTGCTCTCACATAAAAAACAAACACATAAAGAATATCAATACCGCAAAAACAAATGCACTTTATCCTTAACCTTTCCTTATTTGCTTTAATCTTTTTAACTTCTTAATGAGCAGGTGAGCTGCTTGCCCCGGAAGAGCAGGAGTAACTTGAAGGCTCTGATTTATTTTCTAATTAATTTTCTAATTTTATCAAGACGGGGCGGGCTGTTATAAGTTAAAATAAAAATCAAAGCTTGCAATCTGAGCAACTGAGCATACACAAAGAAGCTTCCAAACATTGGAAACTGCGCAGGAGAGCAAATATTGAGTAAAATCACTGCTGGATGCAGAAAAAAAAGAAATAAATTTGATTTGAACTTACCTCACACAGAATCTCACATATGAAGCAACACCCAGCGCGCACCAACAGGTAAAGTTAGGTCTTAAGCTCCCGATCAGCCTCCATGCTATCCTGGTCTTGTTTTAGTTGAGCCAGGTCGAAGAGCTGAAAACGGGACGTGAGATTCACTTTGACTTGGGGTGAAACAGCCACGCAGCCCTGCTGGTCCTCCTCCCTGTCCGTCATACTGTCAGGTGCGCATCCCTCCCTTCAGTACGCAGCCTCGCCTGTTTGTGCGCAGGATGAGATATACCCCCATCTTTCCACGAAACAGGAGCGAAGTGACGACACGCACAGTGAGGGCGTTTGTTATCCAAACCTCTCCTTCCTTTCATTTTCCTTCCCAGCTGATAAAAACACACGTACGCGCGTAGCAAAGCTTTATAGTCAGATTTGGATGAGGTGCAGCCATTTCATTCTAAAGGTTACAACCCAGTGAACCTATTAGCCGCCTTGCTGTCCATGAGCGTAAATTAATTATAGTCCACTGGACGCGAAACTACTGGCAATGACGCCATATTTTCCAGGATCCTATTAGTATAAGGTCAAGTGAACACCCGTGTCTCAATAGAAAGTGAAATGTTTCAATCAGAAACAGGTTGAAACACCTGCTGTTGTCTGGCCATTAAACTTTAAGTGCGAACAAAGTAGAAGCAGCTCACTGTTATGATGAAAGATTGGGGTTTAAAAGCCAAATGCAGCTGATATCTAGAGAGCTAGGGATCTGTAAACCACCTTGCACAACAGAGATTGGGTCCAATAAACTAAATTTTCACTTTCGCTTTGCCATTTCATAGGCCCAGTGCTGACAGAGGTACCTGGGAAGGAGATGGTGGCGGATAAGATGTTTGTATGGGACATGAATTTAAGGCTGTACTCATTTTCCAAAGCAGGAAAAGAAGAAATTGGCACATAAGTTTGATAAAGGTTACTCTATCCATTGCCATGCAAGTTATAAACCATAAAAAGTATAAATCTTAATATTGTGATTCAGATTGTAGGCTGATGTATGGTCATGTGTGGTAGGTGTGGGATCGAGGTTCTGGCATTTTATGTTTGATCTGCTTATCTCTTAGAGGGAAATGTCAGAGCTAATCATTACTAACATAATCATCGTGAGTAAATCACCACCAGGGCGTGATGGTGGAAAATGTTTCCTCAGACACTGTCAGAAATGGCACCATAAATGCTCAATTGGGGATCATGTGTGGTTATTGAGAAGGCCTTGGCATATGGCTAACATCATTATCATTCTCTCTATGTGACCATTTCGGTCTTGTCGATTGGGAAATGACCTGGATACGCTGCTCATCACAGGGAGAGAGATGCGTCATGTGAAGGAGATGATTTCTCAGTAAACATTGGTATTTGTTTACCCTTCTCAGTGATGACTGGGGTGATTTGAGGGCAGGAGGGGCATCTTTTATTATTACAGGACCTTCAGTCTGATTGCTTTGCCCTCTTCCTGAAGATTTCACTGTAAGAACTTGGATTGTGTGTATAACAGTTTACCTGTTTGCTGTGCAGGAAAGCATTTAGGATCACAAGGCTGTAAGATCAGAATGTGTAAATAATTAATTGAGTTACTGCTGCAGTCTCACATCCATTGATACTGAAGGAGATGGAGTGGTGGGCTCCAGCCCAATTTAATGCCCAACTTTATATATTTCACCTAAATCTATGTGTCATGCTCTCAGTGGTTTTCGATCATGTCTACTTTCCTTTATCAGGAATTCAATAAATGTGATGATATGCAGTGTTATAGTTTGAGTCCTTTCAATTGCTAAATTTACTATAACTGCTGAATCAATGATAATCTTCTTCTTCTATCTTCTTTTTTTTTTTTTTTTTTTTTTTTTACAAGTGGTCAGACTCTTCCCTCTAGTTCAAACACTGGTAATCATTGACTATTTAGATTAATATCCCACAAGGGGGAGGGGGGGCGGCAATAAGGGCCTATATGATGAATCTGGCCCTCATTGAGCTCCATCAAATATGTTTATCAGCTTTGAAATAAAAAAATCTTCAGAATCTATCACATTCAAGCACATATAGGCTGTGTCCTAAAGAAAAAAGTCAGAGTATGGACAGCTCCAGGTGCTGAAATTAAATTGATCAGATTAAAAACATATTAGTGATTAAAAATGTTCAGAAAACTGTTTCTGATTAATGTCTAAAATAGAAAATACGTGTTAAGTCTTCAAGAATATATTATTCTTATAGAGAAACATCTTTGTCACAAATATGAAACAGCAGCCTGATGTTGGGAAATCAGGGTAAAAGCTACATTTATCTGTCAATTCTTCGTTTAAATTTGTTTAAAATTTCTTATTTTTCATTGCCTTTCATAAGTATTGAGAAAGATATTTTTTTATCTGGAGGCTCAGACTTTGACTGCAGCCCAGCTTCACAGCAGGACTAATGAATAGATAATGCCCGATCCCTTCCGTCGCATCTGTCCAAACTTAAAGTCTATACTCTAGACTCCGGATAATCTGGGCTTCTGCCGCAAACACCTGGTCGGCACGAGTGATAAGAAAAAGTCAAGATGTTTTAATTATCCATTTTATGTCCAAATGCACTAAAAACATTCAAATGAGATGTTACAAAAGCCATGTTTCTCCACTGTACATGTAAAACTGGACCTCCAATGAACAGCAGCACAAAACACTTGATTTCAGTAGAATCCCTTGTGAACATACAGTACAGTATCATGGGAGGACTTTCAGGTTCTGTGCCCTTTCCTTCACTGCATCTCGCCTCTCTTGTGTTCTCTCCTCCCCCTTTTCTACAACAACTCTCCTGGGTTTAACTCCTCGTCTGTCTCAGTCTGGACACCATCTGTTTAAAGGCCAGAGCCACAACCCTCACATTTCCATCTCCTCCTCCTCATCTGTGCATGCATGCACATGTGCATTTGTATATGTTAATGAACATGAATGTGCAGAATCTTGTGCTCACGACTACAGCACCATAACTTTATATGTTTTAAATCATGGCATCTGGATTTCAGTGGTGGAAAAAGATTCTTGCAGACTGACCTGTGTCCTTCTTCCTTTCTCTTCCTTTCTATCACTTTTACCTTCTGTCATGTTTATTTGCCATTTTGTGTAACCCTCATGTGTCATCAACCAATCACAGTCCTGGAGATGCAAATGAACTGAAGTAGTTTCATTTTAATTTGGTCCCTACCCCACCCCACTCCCCCACCTCAATTCCCCTCTTTGCCTGGTTACCATCTGCTGTCATATTTTGTTTCTGCTGATTTGGAATCAGATGACATCTAATCAATCAGCTTTGTCACCATGGATACTGCGGTGAGGAGGAAGAGAGGTGAGACGTTGCAGCGGTTCTGTGCTTCTCAAGTCTTTTTGGCACAATCTTTAAATGTGTGCAGAGTCAAGAAAGAGACTTTGTGTTTTCTTTTTTCACTATTGGAGGAAGATGATGTTCTTTAGAAAATAATGTCAAAAGCCTTCATCGCAAATTATAAACATGAATAATGTATTGTTGATATTTAACATGAACAAGAATTGAACAGCAGAACATCAGCTTGAGAAACTTTGGATTTGCAGTAGTTTGTATATACTATATATTACATTCCTGTCATAGATGTAAGTATTCCCTTTCAGTAAACTATTCATTTCATAGAAGGTCACAAAAAGTGCTGATAACGCTATAATTTTTAGGCACAAATTTAAGTAAAAATAGAGAGAAATTTTCAATCATTCTTCTAACAATTAATTCCAATTACTGTAACATTGTATTAGTTTTGTACCTCTTCACAAAGTTATTATAATTGCTAACTTAACATAACAGCCAGTCAGGTGAACATGTAAAAATGTCCTATTTGTCTACAGGTATATGAAGGAATGAAGTTTCCAATAATAAACTGATTCAATTTGAGCAGTTCTTTCAAGGAAATTCCTTTTAACATCAATGTACCTTTAAACTCAAACAAACTAAGACACTCAAAATGTTGCCTCTATTTTCCCATAATTAATACCAAATTACTTTTCAGGATGTTTTAAGAAATTATGAGGAAACTGTTAGGAAATGACTACTCACAGTAGAAAAATATGTGAGACAACATTCAGTTGCACTATTTGGAAAAAATCAAAAGTTCAAAAGACCAATAAGTATTCAGACATGAACAATGGAACTCAATACAATAATGTGTTTACGATATGACTAATAACTGATGTTTAGTTTAGATGCAGATGTGTTGGTGTAAATGGAAAGTATAAGTACACATACTGTGTATTTTATGTAAGATTAAGCTTAATTGAGTGTGTGAGTGTATTATAATCATGTGTATATAGTAAATGGTGTGTATGTGTGTGTGTATCTATCTGTGCCATAGGCCTGTAGTATTCTGAACATTTTCTTATTTTGATTTTAAGATGGACTCTTGGGAAATTAGCCTTGAGCTAAAAGAGATCCAAATAAACAAATAACGTACAGACTCATTAAATAAGGCATTTGTTTGTATTTTGCAAAAGTTAAATAAAGTGCAACACTATAATTTAATTCAGTGGAGTAATCCCCTTGTCCTCTGTTTACTGACAACAAAACAAACAATCTATGTATCCACTCTAACAAGTTTTTATAGAGTTTTCATTCCAATCTAGCACTTAGATCAGTTTTGCTTTCAGGCTTGTGCACAAAATTCCCAGCTGCAGTGTAGGGACGAGAGAGTTGTGTAACAGCAGAAGAGGAGGACGAGGCGGTTAACACACCCTCTACAAAATATAATTGATACAGGGAAGCTTAAATGGAAAAGCAGAGTAGATGGATTTGTTGAATGCCTGAGAAGAACACAAGGGAAAACCCATGTGAGTGTTTTTGTGAGCTAAAATTTGAGCGTTATCTCCTTCAAACTTTAAAGCATCATTTCAAAATTGTTGTTTGTTCAAACTCCTTAAATATGTCTTGCGGAGAACACCTGTTTCTAACTCCTCGGGGGAAGTCAGTGGACAGCGGAGAGGCATACAACATGTAAATGTGGCAGCGAAAAGAAAAGACAAAAAGAGAGACTTTCATTTCAGTCAGAGAATTTACTCTGGAAGCAGTCGCTCTCATCTCGGTGCAGGCCTGTGCTGTAACACTGAATAAAATATGCGCAAGGTTAGTCCTTCATCCACTCTGTTAACAATGTAACTCAGTGTTTCTCTACAACACACTGTCACACTTCAGTGAACATCACTTCATCACATTGCCTGGAGGGTTTTGGCTCTGGAAACCATACTTGGACGACAAACATTATAAGTGCCTGATTATCCCAAAGAGGACACAGCAGAGAGAGGGGAAGTAGAATGAGAAGAGAGGACAAACATAGTGAAATATATTACATTCAATGGCCTTAATATAGAAGTTAAGTACCACTTAACATACATATTCATTTTCAACTGAAGATATAAAGTGTAAGAAGAGACATCAGAAAAGGGCAGCGGATGTTGCTCTCAACACAATTTAAGGAGCATTCAAAATGAAATAAAATAGAAAAACCAAAGTACTCAAAGTCACCTCAGCAAATTTAGATTATTTATTTGAACATTGCAAATGCACAATGTCAATTATGCTCCATTTCATCTTCTTGTATCCCTCTTTTTTGTTACACGCAAGAAGAAGTGTGTATCCCTTTATTTTGGGACCATCTGTTGCCAGGAAACTCATAGTCAGAGCTGTAAGCAATAGCAGACCCTTATTGCCCCTTTATAACTGAAATGAGGGCAGTTTATTGGTCTGATATGAGAACAGTCCGAATTCAAATTTATTAAAACACCTGGTCTCAAGTCATGCCAAATGTACAATAATATTTTCTCTGCAGCTGACCAGGATGTTTCCAGTCAGTAAAATGCAAGACAGTCCGTCACTATCAGGACTGAGTGGCTTTTCTTTGGCCACAGTTAAGTATTGTGAGATGTTAACAAATTGCCATACATAAAATGTGTTGTGGAAGTGACTGTTGAGAGAAAGATTACACTGTGCATTCTTGCCTTGAGGCTTTTATTGTTCTCCATCATTATAATATTCCCTGACACGGACAGAAAATGTTGTTTTTGAACTTGTCTCTCTTTCCTGAATTTATTCTGTGATATTGAGAACTTAGAACTGTGTTATTGGTGAAGTCTTCTCTCCTTGTCATTTTTTTCCACCCATCCTTAAGTATGAACAAATGTCACATTAACAGAAAACGAGCATGATGCACCATCAGTTTACCATACCTGCTGTGACACACTGTATATAGAAAGTCATATACTGACAGATTTACATGTTTTATAGAGGCCTCTTATTCATGTTGACCCACGTTCTTTAGTCCTCTGTATCTGACCTTAAACAAGCGGATGAAAGACTTAAAGATGGATTAAGTTTGTCAACCCACTTTTAAGGTGATGTTAAATGTATTCTATATTAAATACGGCAAATGATTAGATACATGTGACATTGTTTTCATGTCAAAATTGAAATGCTTATGCGTGGAAGCAAGTGACAGACACTTACAGCTTCACAGTTTCTGTCACCAACCCTGTGTCGCTTTTCACTGTCTCACACAAAACCTGGAGTTATAGTAATATACAGCTCTTCCTCTGGCTTAGATGGTGTGTAAAAAACAATTATCCTATGTACACATCTTGGATTGAGATGTATATTTCACTGTTGTTGTACTGTTATAGAGTATATACATGCATGTGGAGTTAAAGAGGTTTTCATTTGCTGTCATCTATGCTGTATAACTGAGCAAACAACCGGTGATCTCAACATTCACTCAACAACACTCTAAAATCTCTGAGGACACACCACCTGTATCTTTTTGTGGCTATTTCTGTTTCATGAGAAAATCATAATAACAGCTTTGATTTGGGACAGGAAGTCACAGAAGCAGCTGTCTGATGTAAATATATGAGACTGAGCTGTTGCTGATAGGGATTATTCACAAACTTTTCTTATATCCTCCTACTCCAAACTTTATATGAATATTCAACTATGGTGCAGCTGGTAACATGTCAGATTCATGAGAAATGGTGATTTCCTCGCTGCAGATGATGCCACATGGCTCTTGCTGGTGTATGCTGCTTCCTGGGGGACTACTTTGTTGAAGAGAGGTAATTTCATAGACGTAATTTACTGTAATTTAATCTCAGTCACATATACCAGTAGTTTAGCTAGTCCAATGCTCATAATAAACTCACTTTTAAGAGGTGATAGCTAGCATATGAATTAAAAGTGTGAAAACCAGGCTACACATACTCAGAGTCTATATTAGTCTCATGGCTGGGGTTAATGTTGGAAATAGGACACTTTCTTAAAGATCTACTTTTTGCTTATTATATTTTGCTTCTTTTTGTGTTTGATCATTTGGTTCTGATGAAACAGAAGAGGAAGGGCCCTGTTATACCATTGAAATTCAAGATTTTGAAAGCGGCCTCTGTAAGACCTAAACCTTCTCCAGCTGCCATAGCTTGAATTACTTTTAATTTCTGTCCTGGCCAGGGAGCCGTACTGAGAGCGTGCCAGAAGATCACTGTAAATCCTGGTGCTCTGTTTACTTACAGTCATTCCAGTGATTAGATCAGTGGCATTAATCTGTTAAAGGTTGCAGTTTGCATGCTTTACAGTGATTCTGTTCGTCAAATATATAGCCAAAATTCATGACTTACCATCTGGATTGCTATCACTCACTTTGGCTTTAACCTCCTTGAGCCCTGGCAGATATTCAAAAACAATGTTTAAATCATAAATACCATCAAATCAAACTCTTGATTGCAAAGGAAACCAGGAACTAATATAATATAATATAGGATACAAAATATGATAGCTAATCTTCAAGGAAAACTTGTGATGCTTATTATATTTTCTTACACAGTTCTCCTGTCAAACATATCTGTATTCTTTACCTTTTTACAAAAAATATTACAAAAATTCAGATTCTCAGTATGAAATGATGCAGAACAGGAACAGGGGCAATTAAATAGAAAAAAGAAACAAAAAAGATTTGGACATCCCTACTTTTGACTGAACACTTTTTCCAATTAAAAATGTTAAGTTCAATCAGAGGTTTTACCTTAGGTGCCTTTTGTCCATAAATAAAAAGGACCAAATTGATGTATTTTCTTGCAATGGCCACATGATGGCACTGTAGGCAACATTTTCACATTATCATCCAGCATTTACCATGAAGACAAGCCACCATCTATTGCATGTGTGTACCTTTTTAAAAGCCCCTATGTACTGTATAATTTGCATGGTTGTGGTTATATGTAAAAGGAGCTCCTAAAGGTGGGCTGCAGATGTTGCTTTCATGTTGTATGTCCAGAAACCAGAATGAAACATGTGAACAGGCCTGGAAAACCTTGAGCACAACACAACAAGTACCTGACACATGTAAAAGAAAGTGTGACACGTACTTGTCAGGATAGTTTGGATCATGTGGCTCAATACATCACAAACCATGAAAACATACCTCCCAGCAAAACACATGATCCCTTCCTGTCACAACAGAGGGAATGCAGCCAGAGGCTCACTGTGACAACGAGTAGGCTACTCAATGAAGACACAAAAACCAACATGTTATTATGGTGTAATAAATAGGGAGGCCACAGAGATGAAAAGAGTAGACCTCGTAAACACCAGAATGCCTCATAATTGTAGATTTGAACCATCCCTGCAGCGGTTTGACAAATCCAACCCTTAAAACTCAAGTCAGTGTCAATAAGTGAGAAATAGGAGAGACAACGTGAGAGAAGAAGCTGACAAAGAATATCCATATGTCCCACTCATGTGCTTGCATGCATGTGTGCTTATGTGCTAATATGTAGCAGTTGTTCATCACCCCCCCACCTGCGCTCCCCATCCCCACAGTGGCTGGTAAGATGGGACTCAGGAGTGATTTTGGTGCCAGATGTGTGCCAGCTCATGTTTGCCTTTGATGCCCATCGCTGCTGAGGGTTTTTTTTTTTTCACAGGGCAACGTTCGTGAGCGGGCCTCGACCGCAGGCAACTGTTTCTTTAAAGGAAAGTAATGTAAAGGAAAACAGAGCTGGAGGCCAGTAATAGTAGAGTGAGAGGATCACTCAGCCACATCTCCTTTATGTGGTTTAAAGACATCAGGAACGGCACATAATTATTAAACATCTTGTATGCAGACAGAGGGGGGACAGACACGCACTCAAATAGCCACACGGAAACTGAAAGACATGAAAACAGAGACACAGACAAATATGGGCTCTGTCTTATTTTGGGTAGGCTAAAATAGAAGACACACATTGCCTTTAGATAAAAGACACGTCTGTGAGTTTATCCTTGTGTTTAAAACAGGCTTAATCTGTGGGTGGTTTTACTGATTAAACCTAAATATATCTCTGACTTTTAGTGGCATGATTTTCTCTCCCTGTTTAAAAAATGTTTGCCAGGATGAGTTGTGTGGATGAGAGTTCTGTGAGGTAGCCAGCTGACTGATTGATGACCTTGATTGCTAATTGACAACACCTGTGGGAGTTCAAATGAGCCAGGAGGCTTGGAGTATAAAAACAACATCTTGACTTTTACTCTTGGTATGAGCTGCCTTCTCACATTATCACACAAGATTTTGTAATTGTAAAGCTCATTGCACACAGCTGACAACCTGCTTCAGGAATGGGTGAGTTTTCTACTCTGTGTTCTCATAGTTGCTGAATGTTTTGACAGTGTTTATTTCAAGCTCTTGTTCATCTTGAGTTTGCCCACACACACACACACACACACACACACACACCTGTGTTTTGATCCAATGTGCACTTGCTGTGTCTAATCTTTAACTCTTGACTTGGCAGCAAAGAAAGTGTTGATTGTGTATGCACACCAGAGTGCTGGTTCATTCAGTGCAGCAGCCAAAGATGCTGCCTTAGAGGTCTTAACTGCTCAGGGCTGCATGGTGGAAGTTTCTGACCTTTACGCCATGAAGTTTAAAGCTACTGCTACTGCAGAGGACATCACCGGTATATAAATATCCTGCTGGCATAATCCCTTGCTTTGATTGCTCTTTAGCCCTACAGTGAATTTCCACTTTTCTCTCTAGGAGAAATTAAGAATGCTGAACACTTCCGTTATGCAGAGGAGACAAAATCAGCATGGGAAGCAGGAAAACTATCTGCTGACATCACTGAAGAACAATGTAAACTCATGGCGGCAGACTTGATCATCTTTCAGGTAGAGCCTGAGTGACGGTAATGTTATGTTTAAGCTGTCTACATTAAGCTAACTTTGAACCTTACTTCTCAGTTCCCCATGTACTGGTTCACTGTTCCTGCAATCATGAAGGGCTGGATTGACCGAGTGCTCACACTGGGCTTTGCCTACTCTCAAGAGAAGCGATACACCCAAGGCATCTTCAAGGTAAGGCTCAAATCAAGAGGTTTGCATTACTTTTTATTTGTAGTCTTATTTATATTTTTAAATTGTTTACTTTCTTCACAGGACAAGAGAGCCATGCTGTCCTTCACCACTGGGTCTCATGAGTCCATGTTCAGTGCAAATGGCATTAATGGAGACATGAATGTGACACTATGGCCACTTCAGGTACTGTTTCATAATAACACCACTTGTTGCTTAACAGCTGTTCAACACTTGTAAATTTTCATCTCTCTACAGAATGGCATCCTGCACTACTGCGGCTTCCAGGTTCTGGCCCCTCAGATCTTCTGGGCTCCGTCTCATGTTCCTTCTGAGGCCCGCAGCACCATGCTGGAGGTCTGGCGTACACGACTGCAAGGTCTCCTAGGAGAGGAACCACTTTCCTTTACTCCCATGGACTGCTTTGATGGGGAGAAGGGTTTCCAGCTGAAGCCTGAGGTCCATGAGAAACATGCCAACAAAGAGTTTGGACTGACAGTGGGGATCCACCTGGGCAAACGGCTGCCACCCAACAACCAGATGAAGGCTGGAGTCTGAAGTCTGCAGGGCCTCATTTAGTGTCGTGTGTGTGAAATAAAATCTGACTAAAACATGACTTTCTATTCTGGATTAATCAGAACACATTTGGTAACTTCTTGCTGGTAGTTCAAACTGAGGGCTAGACTGACTGGGTCTTGCATGTATAAAGGGTACAACCAGGAAATGATCGCATTAAAGGACTTGAGTTTAATACATCTGTAAGAAGTCTCACCACCATTCATCGCTGGGTTGTTTAACTCAATGTTCAGCATTAAGGGAGACGTACATGAACTCAAGCCACCAGAAGTATAAGCTGTTTTCTGGCCAAGGGGCAGTTATATGGCCACATGTTCATTTTCAAGCTCCTGCTGGGATATTTAAACATTTCTGGCCATTCTTGGCTTAACAGTGTTTTGTGAGCTAGAGTTTAAACTGACTTTAATGTAAAGCCAATAGTACTTTAATGTTGTATTTGTGACTAGCAGACTTATGATACCACTATAGTCTTGCTGGCTTCATACACTCATGTGAGTTTGATCCATACACTCATCCAATTTTGCTGCTTTTTTTTCTCTCTCACAGTACTGTAGTTCTCTAAAAGCATATCAATATCCCATCTCCAGAATATCCTGCACTATGGTTCCGGGACTCCTGGGAGAGAAACGCCCCTCTTCTTTATTCCCCCTGGCTGCTTTGATGGAGAGAAAGGTCTCCAGCTGAGGCCTGAAGTCCATAAGGAATATTCCCAAACGAGGAGTTTGTTCTGACAGAGGGAAACCACTCCTACTGAAAAGCCAGATCAAAGCTGGAGGGTATGACGAAAACTGCTTTTTTGGTCCAGCGTGTTCAATAAAGCTCGTATTTAATCTCTTACTGATTTTTTTTTTTTTTTTTTTTTTTTTTTTTTTTTTGTAGATGTTTTGTTTTCAACTGCAAACAAATCAATCATCTGACATCTGGTTAAAGCTAAAGTGTTCAGTACCTTGTTTACAGGCAGGATGGTGAGCAAAGACTGTTTGCATGCAGGTTTTAGTCTCTACACAGAAACATAAGTGGCTGAGCACTTTTCCCAGAGAAGCAGCTTTTGTTTGGGTATAGAGGAAATGAGATGGGGGCAGGGGAGGGGGTATACTTAAGGAAATGGCCTTGCACGTCCAGAGCACAGCCTTTGACATGTAGGAACTTGACGGTGTGCAAATTTCACAGCTGAGGTTTCACAAGGTCACTGTGTTGTTTGTTTGTGTTGAGTCAGTTCCAGTTTCATAATCACCTGTCTGCAGCTGGCACATGTTCAGATTTATCCTTTTGCTGTCAAAAAGCAGAAAAAATTCAGAGATTTTAATTATCTGGTGACTGTCTAAGAATACATTTAATTTCTGTTTAATATGGTGCTAAGACTCGAGATGTCTCAACCAACTCTGCATCAGTAGATCTACACAGTAATGTAGACAAACAGTAGTATTGTCATTGTGCAGATTTCGAAGAGTGCTTTTTCTATGTGCATTATTGTCCAAGACAGAAAACCATAGTGTTTATGTGAGAATTGCCGGGTCTGGGGGCATAGTGTGTTTATGTATGTAAGGGTTAGACCATGCTCTCTGATCTGGTGTCCATCGTTCTCTCCCATTGTCCATCCCAGTTCTCCCACCCTTGCTGCAGGGAAGGCCATTTTCAGCTGGCTCAATGGGAGGAAGTGGGCACCGTCTTACCATGCAGGCAAGGAACAGAGTCTCCGGAAAAGCAGTCCTGATTTACTGAAAAGTCAAATAAACACATATTAAGATAAAAAAAAAAGGAAGCGATATAATGTTCAGAGAAATACTGAAAGTTGAGTGGAACTTACTAACATTTCACCTTTTCATCAAACCTAATGTACAAGAGAAGGTTTTTTTATTATTGCTGAAAGTTAGATGAAAAGATCGAGACCACTCTCAGGTTTATACGGTAAATATGAAGTTATAGGCAGCAGCAAGTTAGCTTAGCTTAGCACAAAGACTGGAAGCAGGAGGAAACAGCTAGTCTGGCTCTGTCCAAAGATAATAAAATCCACCCAGAAGCACCTCTAAAACTCACTAATTAAGATGTTATATCTTGTTTAGTCCATACAAAAATGGTGGGAAAATGACAAATTGTGTTTTGTGCCAGATTATTTCTTGACCAGGTGCAGTGACTTCCTGGAGTCTTGCTGACATCATGAGGTTGCCAGGCAACCAGCAGAGTGTCCAGGAAGTTACTGTTGCTTGCCAAGAAAATGTCCGGTACAACCCCCCCTTCCCCCAATTAAACAAATGAGATATAACATGAGTGAGTGGTATTGATCAAGCTATTGCTTTAAAGTTTTCATGAATTGTATTGCACAACAACAGTCATATGTAAACTTATTTATTTCCAAATAATTTAAGGAATATAACATTTAAAAACACAAAGACTTGATTCCTTAAAACCGAGGTGAGATTTGAGCCAGGGTTGATTGATTGTTTTTTGTTGACTTTTGGGTGTTTTGATAGGGCCGTAAATGGGTCCCTGTGTTTGCACCAGATGTCATAGGGTTAACAACAGGCCAGCCATTAAACACCCTGACCCACAACAGAGACAGAGAAAGAGAAAGAGAGATGGGAAACTGTAGAAGAAAACGAGGTCAGCTGAGAAATGAGTTAAATTATGCACATCATCCATCCTTTCACTCTTTCAGGGGCTACATTAAAATCCAATCAATTATACTGCAACAAAAAACCACAGCTTGTCACATTTTGTGAGTGTGTGCATATACATGAGGAAAGTGAGGCACAGTTCGGGGCCGTTATATTAAGATTGGCAGCAGGAAAGGTTTGTAATGAAGAACTACCAGGATTTACTTGCTCCCCAAACTGCTTCATGTTTTAAGTGACGTTCCAACTGCCCCCCTTTAACTTTGTATCACAGTGTGTCCATTGTACGTTCCCCATGTTATGGAACTGAGGAATTCACTCCTACATCTGAGCACAATCATCCCTGAACTACACCAATCACTGTAGCCTCTCACATCCAGTTAATCTTTCAGCATGTAGAAGGGTTCCCACAAGAGAAAAGCTGTGAGATTGATAGTTCAACAATACAATTCTTTACTGACCACTGGCTCATACATGCAACAAGTAATTTTTCTACTGGACTGCATACATGAGCTCCTAAACAAAATATTTCAGTTGGATGTACCTTTGGCGTGACAGGAGGTCAAGCATTTTATGGTTTTATTTTCTCATAAATTCAGGGTATAAACTCCTCGCATGAGTATCTGAATATGTTTGTGTGTGTTTGCCAAACATAAATTTCTCAGGATCCTGTGATCACAGCTTTAACAGCTGGTTAGAAAAATGATAAAAAGACTACAGCAGCTGTGAAGGAACAGGACCACAAAGAGAGCCAAGTAGCTCTTTACACGGTCCAAAATAGGAGAGAAAAACATGGGTGAAAAAATAATAACAATCGCTGCCTCCTTCCTCTTTTTATGGACTTCTGCAGGATGTGTCTTTCATGCGTCGGTCTTTTCATCCTCACCTCCATCCTTCTTTTGTATCCGTCTTCTGCTCTCACCACTGTGAACATTGACAGGAAACTTTTTTCCACAACGGGACTTTTCACACATCTTTTGCTCATTAGTGATTTGAATGTTCACTGGAGACATGCCTGTACCTCTGGGAATCAGGGCTATAGTTTACCACATATAAGCAAACAGTTTCACAAATCAGGCTCCTGACAGGCACTTCACTCGGGTCGGCTGGCAGTGATAGGGCCCAGGCAAGCCTGCACTTTGCAACTCTGAAACTCTTACACGGAAGGCCTGCCATCATGGTTTTGATGAATGGATGGACATCAGGCGTGGCCTCCATTCAAGCTCTGATGTATAGAGTGCCTGGTGCTGGGAGGCTGGCGTGAGGCAGCAAAGCTGTTTCATATTTGCAAGCAGGGGTTGAGTGTGGCTGGGAGTATCAGGGAAGGCTTTTGGTGGTTTGGGGAGTCAGGGTGACAGGGTTAAGACGGCAGTCAGCCATTACACCCCTAACTAAAATCCTTTCTATATTTCTATAATGAGAAGCAGATCTCTACTATCTCCACCACAGCCTTTATAGTGACAGGAGAAACAGACACATGGGGAACACAGTACATCCTGTCCCTCACTCCCATTTGATCCCTTGCTCCTCTTCGTTTCTATATCGGATTCAATCTTCTTCCTGGCTTTTGTTTCATGCATCTCCCTTGGATATTTCTCCCAATGTCACATGTCAGTATAAACAATGAAAGACTACAAATGGCCTCACATGTTTTTGTCTTGGAGTAAAAGATGCAACTGAGGCTCAAGGTTATAGATGAGACTATGAAAAAAAGACTAGATGAATGGGAGAGCTAGTGCTAGTGCCCCACACTAGGAGCTCCAGGCACACGAGACTCAACTCCAGATGCTGCCTGGGTTGCCACATCCTGACCGTAATCCCCCTGCAGTGCCGCATTCGTTTGTGTATGTGTGTGTGTGATCGGCAGGGAGACCATAAATGGGAACCACCTGGGAGAGAGAAAAATGGCTTGAGGTCATTTTCCATCCAATGTTGCTGTGGTGATTTTGATCAATCATTTTCTGCCTCAGGATCATTTGTAAAGGCCATGATATTTACTGTGTATCACCATTTAGATCTTTTTCTACCAAAGTGACCAGTTTTATTCTGCTGGCATGTTTATCTATGTTATTTATTCCATCAGCTTGTTTGAGCGCTATGGAGTTGTGTTTACAATCCATCCAATAAAGCCTGTAGTGTTTGGTTCTCCCTCAGTGCACATGCTCTTGAAAACTTGGCATTTCTTGTTTGCAACTGGAACGTCAATTTGTCTATGTTAAATCGTCCTGTTTACCATTGATGGAACTTAAAAGCTTAAAACTCGAGTTAAACAAGAACTCGATCCCAGTGATGGTCCAATAACACGGAGCTTTTCATGCTCAGCCATAGTCTAACAAGGCAACACTTACAGGTAATGTAACCGGTGAAACTATCTGCAGGCTTCTCCAAAACACAAGTGCATTCCAGCATTGCTGATGTGCCATTTTTCATTTAGCGTGACAGGACAATAGGGGTGAAAGTTAGCCACCCTATCTGTGAACTCTGTGTCAGCAGCATGGAAAAGCAACACTCTGTAAAGCACACATCGGGATTGTCAGGATAGAATTACTAGATTAGAGTTGCAGCCCCCTGGGAATGTGGTGAGATGGACACCTTCTCATGCAGCCTGTGGACAGATTCTGTCATTCACTAATCCTTTTTGGACACTCACTGTCCCCTTGAGCAAAACCTTTCCTCAGCTATTATCCATTTTCTGCATGATCCCAATGACCTGGCTCATATTAATAAACATTGTATGTGTGTGTGTGTGGCTGGGTGTGTGGTTATGTGTGTGTGCATGCAAGCAAAGAAAAAGGGTGGGCGTGAACAACTCGCAAGGCTTGGGGAGAGCAGAACTTTTCGTTGGAGTTACTGCTGCATGCAGAGATGATAGACAAAGTCAATGGACTGTATGAGCCACAGCCAGTCATGGTCAACAGCTAAGTATGAAGGCATTGACAGATTCACTGAGGTCAGAGAAAGAGACGGAGGAAGAGAACAAAGAGCTCAGCAAGACTGCAAGGGAAAAAAAACAATGTAAAAAGCAAGATTTTAAAGTTGCTAAAATCAATGTATTGGATCAAACGACTATGTGTCTGTGAATGGTGTCACTGCAACCAACAAACCCACAGAGAATTATCTCCAACTCTGTAGTTCCCCTCATCTATACATAGTATTATTGTGCCTTATAGCTTCTTTCAGTTCATTGTTTTGATTTTCCGGCAAGAAACTTAACTGTTTTGGTGTACTCTTACCACTCTTACCCGCATAGTTTCCAGCAGCAGATGTTTTCAGCAAAACACCCGCTGTCTGCTACCTGCACAGCACCAAACAGCAGAATGACAAAGTTAGTGCCTAGTGTGTGAACAGAATGGAACATTTAGCAGCTTAAGAGCCAGATGTTACCCAAAGGAGTTGGTGTAAATCAAACCATGCATGCAGATTTAAAAGAAGAGCAAACCTCACTCCAAATGAATAATAATGTTGCTCTGTGTTTGCTAGGTGTGTAAACAAGTAACTATTTGCTAGCAAGTTCACCATATTGACTTAAAAAGTAATAAATAATGTGTAAATACAGCCTGCTTCCTCTGCCCCCAAGAGGCAAAAAATCAGTTAATGCAGCTTTAAGAAATAAATCAATTTCACACATCTGTTTAACATAAAGCCTCCTCTCACTTTTTTGCATGTTTGACATGTGAGCAGTTCTCAAGTTTCACTTGCATTCATGGGGTGGTGTAAGGGATGCTCTGTCAACGTGAGGAATGCCTTGATTGCTACATTTCCCGACAGGGACGCAGTCTTTGTGCCAAAGACGCACCTGCATGAACACATCCCTTAAAGACTCAAAAGCTCACCTCATCATGAGCTTGCAGAATATCATCAGTGACAAAACACTGGCTTGAAAAAACCTGAGACAAAGTCTCATTCACGGTCATTGCACTCCCTCATGTTCACACAGTCCTTTACAAACTCCATCCACTTGTTGTGCACACTGCTTCAGCTCCACTCACACATTCCTGTCTACTCCTGAGAGATAATTGGAGATGAATAAATAATTAAGTGAAAGATGAGTGAGGATAGAAAAGCAGAAAAAGAAGAATGTGAGGGAGTATAGAAAATGCATGAGGGACCCTCGGAGCAGGAGGGAGGTGTGTTGATGGTAAAGATGTGGTTCAGAATGAGCCTGAGAGGGACCCTCTGAATGGAGATTTGCACGAAAATAGACTGTGTCTGTCAGACCCCCCGCTGCGACACAGAGCTAGACAACAATAGAAACAGAAGTCATTAGCAATAACTCTCTCAATCTTTCTTCCTCTGTTTTCCTCAACTCATTCTCCCACATTGCCACCCACCCCCTCCTTCTTTTACGTCATTCCCTCTTGCAGTATCCCACCCTTTTCCATCTCCTTATCTTTTGATCATTTTGTTTATGTTTGAAAAATCTGTGTGATGAACTTGGTCGTGTCAAAAACATTTTAAGAATAGTTGAGAGTGAAAAAATAACCACAGCACAAAATGCAATGTGTTTGAATAGTGGACAAATAAAAGTCTGCATGTGTCGTTTTGAACATGGACACACAAAAATAGCAAAACTCTCTTTGTCTTTGTCAAAACTTGTATCAAGTAAAGCATATTTTATTTATCTTACCCCAAATAACTATTTTTTCTCAGAGGCCTTCTATCCTTTGAACCTTGAATCTAGATAAGAGAGAAAAATAAACTATAATAGGGGGAAAAAGGAGGAGCAGCCTCAGCAAGAGCAAAGGGAGGGGGGAGCTCTCCTTAAAAACTGGCAGAATAGAAGAATTACAGTTATTAAAACTACATTAATTACTACTTTACTACTACTTTACTACTACTGATTATTTTGGCTACTTGGGGGGGGGGGGGGGGGGGGGGGGGGCAGCAGAAAAAAGCTATTAACGGTACACTTGAGCCTGTCCTTCCAAGAAAAACGACTATAGGTCATAAATTCAGTCACCGTACATTAGAGTGACAGACGCAGGTGCTGTGGGTACTGTAGGCTAGAGACAGCTAAGCCTTCCATAAATTTACTGCTGGCTATTGTGCACCCTACACTGCATACTGGTAAAGTTAAAATAAAGAAAACGCCTGTGTTAGTGACAACCTGACCAGGCTTACTTAAGGTGGACTGACCTTTAAGGTGGACCAGTTATTTTGTAGACTTTGCTGCAGGAGACAGCTGTTCACTTCCTGTTTCCAACCGCGAGTTTCATGTTTCCAACTGTTGAGTCAGGATAGTTTTTTAAAAACCGTAACTATGATTGTTGTGGTGTTAACTGTTGCCATGATGATGGAGGTTGCTTAACTTAAAGGAAGCAGTAACTTTATCCTACACCATGTTTCAAATGATCATTTTAACCCAAACCATGGCCTTTCTTTAACCCTAACCAAGTGGTTTTTATTTTTAACCCTAAACCCTAATGTGATGTTTACCGTTGCCATGATGATGAAGATTGCCTAACTTTAAGGAGGTATTAACCACGTTTCAAGTGATCATTTTAACCCAAACTGTAATTTTTCCATAACCCTAACCCTAAGTGGTTTTTGTGCCTAAACCCAACCAGACCTTAATCACAGCATTGTCACACCAAAAAAATATTTTTTAACAGTGATTTGTAATGGTTTTGGAGAGCACCAATAGTGGCGGCATATTAGAAAACGCTCCTGTGGGTCATTTTGTTGTGCATGGTACAAATGACCTACATGGTCACTTAATTTGAGGGACTTGTTGCTACACTGACATATTATTACCTTTTAAGCTGATATGGCAAACGTGTTAGCAAGCACTTGCATTATTATCTCAACCAACATATACAAAACAACATTAGCATTGAGTCTGCGTTGTGTTTCTGACCTTTGATGAAAGTAAGTCCAATATTAACTCCTCTTCTAGGTCTGTTTTGCGCTCCACCCTCTTATATCTGTCTCTTTTGCAGCTAAATGTTACCACTGTGCCCACCAGCTAGTCTCTACGTTATCTTTCTGTTTTCTGTTTTGTGCTGGGCGGTAGCATACAGCGAGTTTATCAGAGCTTTCTCACTGAAAATAGCATCTTGCTGCGTGTGAAAATGAAATTGATAAGGGCCGTGACAATGAACAAAAATGGTAAAGGTGGGGGCCATGAAACTACAACAATCAGCTGAAAGGCACTGAAACACTCTGTAGAGCTGAAGGGAGCTGCATAGTTAGGTGATAATTATCCAGCCTTTCCTGGCAAGAAAAATTACAGTATAGGTCTAAAATGCTGCTGGCAAAAAAACCCCCATATATTTATATTTATGCCATCTAGCGGTCGTAGTATTTATAACCTGGAAAAGTGATGCAGTTCAGATGACGTCAGTATAAGGTGACTTTCTTTTTAGGTGGAGGCAGGTAGGGGATATGGCTAGATAATATGGATAGATAGTTTATTCAGATGACAGAAAGGCAAAACGTGGACTTAGCTGCAGACCACCACTGTTCGCTTCCTGTTTCCAACCGCGAGTTTCATGTTTCCAACTGTTGAGTCAGGACAGTTTTTTAAAAACCATAACTATGATTGTTGTGGTGTTAACTGTTGCCATGATGATGAAGGTTGTTTACTTAAAGGAAGCAGGAACTTTAACCTACACCATGTTTCAAATGATCATTTTAACCCAAACCATGACCTTTCTTTAACCCTAACCAAGTGTTTTTTATTTTTAACCCTAAACCCTAATGTGATGTTTACCGTTGCCATGATGATGAAGGTTGCCTAACTTTAAGGAAGTACTAAGCACGTTTCAAGTGATTATTTTAACCCAAACTGTAATTTTTCCATAACCCTAACCCTAAGTGGTTTTTGTGCCTAAACCTATCCAGACCTTAACCACAGCATTGTCACGCCATAAAAAATAATTATTTTTTTAACAGTGATTTTTAATGCGCTTATTGGTGATGAAATCAGAGATAATGATGATTTTTGACTCAAATTCACCTATCTTTGCCTCACCTTCAACTCTCCAGCGCTTTTGGCTTTCTCTTTTGGATTTTTCCCGCTGAATATCCGTGTCACAGACCGTATCCTGTAATTTTCCCATGGTTAAAATGCTGTCCGGAACTATGAGTTCAATTAAAGAGGAACAGTTCCATTATTCATTCACCACTTCCCTCTGTAATGTACATCCTGTTTGAATGGAGCTTTAATCTTGTTTAAATCATAACTTATAAACAGTCACAGTATAAAGTATACAGTTGTACTAATATATCTTTACTAAGAGAGGCAGACTTTTAATTAGAATTTTAATCAAGTATTTGTAATTGATACAGGATGGAAGTAAGGAGGGAGGTGGTGGAAAGGAGAGCGAAGAGGAAGAGGGAGCTAACAGCTTCCTCCAAATTACTGTCAGTGTTACATGTCTTTTTCTTGTGCATCTAGTTCCGATAACCCTTCTTTCTCTGTTTCTTCTCTATCTTATCTTTTTCTCGTCATTCTTTTCCTTCTTACTGTTCTCTTTCTGCAACTCTGGTGGTCTGGTCTCAGCCTTTGCCTTGTTCTTGAGAGACCAGAAACATTTCAACTTTTTGTTTTTCAGACAGAATTCCTCCGGTTGCTTCTTCTCCTCCTCCATTTGTTTGTCTCTGGCCTGACAGCTCTCTTCTCTCTTGTTCAGCACCTTTGTGAACATCTCCTCCAGAGCGTAGCAATTGCCAAGTTTTTTCACTCTGGAGAAGTTCAGTCAGTTTGCTGCTCAGCTGGTTCCAGGTCTTTGTGAGCCTCTTGGAGAGATCCTCCTTCTCCTTCCTGAGCGCCAGGATTTCAATGTCCCTCTGGTTGAACTGCTCTTCCAGCTGCTTCACCTTTTTCATGCACTCATCCTGCCTCCCATTTTGCGGTCATTCCAGAAGCTCTCAATATTGTCTGCCTCTTTGCTCCTCATTTGGAGATGTTGCTTCAGGGAGGAGATCTCTGAATCTCTCTCAGAGATTGTGTTGCTGCTCTTTTTGAGTTCTCCTGTGAACTCCATCTCCTCACTCAACAGACTTGCCTCCAGCCTGCTTATTGTCACTTTTTTAGTGTCTCCACTGTCAAGAATGGGCCTCACAGTTTCATACCACTGCTTGCAGTCAGTGATCATCCTGTGGGCATTTTCGAGGGGATTTCTCGGATGGCTGCATGGCAGGGAGGCGTTTCAGCTTCTGATCCATGAAGATTTGGACGCTGCATCAGCAAATCTTTCCTGGCAGGTTGGGTTGTTTTTTCTGTTCATGGTTTTATGACAAAAAGATGAAATCATGATGTTTGTTGGTGCTGCAGTTGTCTGTAGTAGACTATAGTTGTGCGTAGGGGATTGTAGTGGTCTTTGGTTAACTGTACTTTACTCTGGTACATAATAGTTGTGTGCAGTTGATATGAGTTACTGTTACTCTGTTCTAAGATATACTGACAGCAGAACATTTTACTGCATCTTAAAAGATTTCAACACAGTCTGTTCTTGCCTTTGAAGATACAAACAGGCCACATCCCACTAAAATCAGGATCAGACTGGTGTTTTTTTTGTTTGGTTTCTTTTTGCTCAGAGCTAATGACATCATGCATTTCTCAAAGTTTTGAACACCCATCCAGATATTTGAGGTCATGTGACCTGGCAGCAGCACATCCAGCACAGATGTCACATTAAAAAAGACCGTCTTTGGCACAAAGTTACACTGATGTTGAACTGATCAGTCTGAAGACGCAGGTTATTAAGTTAATACCATTATTTACATCCTTCACTAATGGTCACCAGACCAGCTGACTTTTGCTTTGCGATCTGGAAGCTGATTCATCAACAACATGAATTCAAACACATCTTGTCACCCAACTAATATAGAAAATAATAATTAAGAATTTATTTGTATAGCACTTGTCTTAACTACGTTACAGATCTGTCTGATCTCAATGGGCAGAGTCTTCAAAAGTCTGGGATTTTACTGTAAAGGGCTGGTCTGCTTTTGCCACCAGCTGAGACCTGGAAAATAACAAGCAGAGCTCCACCCAATACTGATAATAATAAACATAATTAGCTTGTTATATAACAGTTTACATCATATGAAACTGGACTGTGCAGTTTAATAGTGTAACTAACCTAATAAGTCTCCACTTTGCAGTCTGTGTTTTGGATAAAGTAATATTGTATTAGCGCATGTTTTGACAGCCTCTGTTCTAATCACATTAACCACTGCAGTTTTTCATCTGTAGCCTGCCAGTTTAATAAGTCAACTGATGGTCTGAGGCTGTTTATTGTTTTCCGTGCACTTCCTTAAACCAATGTAAGAGTGGAACAGAAGAGTAACCAAACAGAAGGTAAGGCGATGAATTAAAACTCTGTTGGACCATAATTTTGCTAGGAGCACCACAAATTTATCTAAATTAACATATAAACCTTACACATATATCCTTACACATACATAAATACAGTTTCCTTGTAGCTAAACTCAATAACACACTCCAGTTCAACCTTATCAATTATTAATCTGCGTGTGTGTGTGTGTGTGTGTGTGTGTGTGTGTGTGTGTGTGTGTTTGTCTTAACTTTCTGTTTACCTTTCCATTTGTTACATACGGTATGTTCTTTTCAAAATATTAAGAGTAAAACTACTTCCGCGTTTAGAGGAAACAACAAAATAAAAGCCATGAAACCAAATACATTTACAAATGCAAACTTTACACTTTTCTTCACAGTTTGTTATAAACCACACAATATGTTGGGGTCATTTAGACAATCTAAATATCGTGTAATTTTTAACCAAATTTCAAAAATATAGGCAATTGAAAAAAAAAAATGCTAATTGAGCTCAAACAATGGAAAACAATGAAATGTTTCTTTTTTTCCTGTATTGATTTGAGGAATGTTTTCGTCTCTTCAGTAGAAGCTTGAGTGACGTTTAACCCTCCTGTTGTGTTCCGGTCAAATCTGAATGATTTACAAATATTCTGTCTGAAAAATGAAAAATGTAGTTTATGTCATCTGATTGTCATACGGCTACATGATATCCGGCTACATGAAATTTGGAATGTTTTGTTTAAATATTGTCCATCTGTGGTGCCATGGGAAATGAATGGGTGAGACTACAATTAAGAAGCAAAGTGTATACAATTGAGAGTGTAGGAACATTTCCATCCACTGAATGGACAGACTTCCATTCACACACATGCACACACACACACACACACAGTCGTGTTTCCATGACTTCAAAGGACATTACACTGACTTACATTCATTTCCTGGAGACTTATCCTAATCTCAACCATAACAACTACTTGCCTAACACTAAATCTTACCCCAACCTTAATATAACCCCAAACTTACCTTAACTTTAAACAAAGTCTTCACCCTAAAATGAATTATTAATATTAAGGGGACTTGTTTTTTGTCCCCATAAGGGAGGCATGTCCCCACAACATCAGGAATACCTGGTACACACACACATACACACGCATACACACAACCACCCCTGCTTTTCCCAGTCCAGCTTCCCTGTGAATGACTACTGCAGAACAGAGGTTGGCAGCAGTCTGCAAGGCTACGGATGCTTATCAGAAAGGCTTACAAATCCCTGCTGATGCTCCTGATACGGAGGACAATGGGTATGCGTGCGTAGTGGGAACTCTCTTTAAAGCCTCATTGAAACTGACTTCACTACTCTGCTCTTTAATGAGGCCAGAGCAGCCTGCTGGTTGTATTTCATCACTGAATACAGTCATAATAAACTTCTGTGGGGGGACCTGTAACGGTCACTGATATCTTTTTCCTAAGCAAATAAACTGGATACACCTGGTTAAGACAATACTTCACTCGCTGCGCATGATATCCAAAAAATTACTTTCACTTATGAGCCCTATCAAACTATTTTATCATCATTTGGTAATTTAAACATCATTAATCTGTATTTTTCCACCATTTATCCCTCTTTTTGTGAGGCTGTTTTGTATTGAACTTGGGGTTAATTGCCGTGGTGGAAGCAGCTGCGAGGCCACCAGAGTTGCAGGTGAGCTTTCAGTGGCTTTCAGAAAACAGATGAGCCACCCGCAAGGCTTTGTTCCGCTTCTAAGAGAATGTGACTAAACTGAGACTGAATAAAGGCTCAAATGACAATGAAACAATGAAACAATGAAACAACAAGGCTTCTGCAGCTGAGTTTGTTTAAGGACAAGTATTGCATTATCAAAAACATAAAAAGTAAAAAAATCAACACTTTTTCCACCTTAATTTTGTGGACAGATTAGTCAGAATGATTCTAAATAAAAACCCTCATCAGATTGAAACATAAACCAAATCATTTACATAAGGTTTGAGGTTATCCGTTATTCAGAGGGTGCTTTCAGTTACGTCTGTGGGTGTGGGTGTGGGCCTTTGTTGGTTTTGGGTGGAATTTGAGGGCAATAAATGTAGTTTACTGACTGTCTGCATGTCTGGTTTCATATTTAGTTAACTTTGGGGTGAAGCGATCAAAGAACACTGCCGCTGCCTTTGGAATTTTGTTGAATGTGGTTGATATGTATAGTACTCTGTATGTTGTAGTTTAAAAATTGGCTTTATTTTATAGCATTTTCTAAATCATATCAAAATCTGACTGAATGACTGTTATGGTACATGTGTGCAGCCTCTAAATAGGCAGAATGCTCTTTAAAAAGCTATACAAATTGATTTAAAATGTACAAGTTTGCAGAATATTATTGCATTTTTAATATTATTATAGCCCCTGTACTGATTTCATACATTGCACTATATGTTATATATAATATAACATAATATTATGCTCTATATACTTTATAAGAAATTAAAGACCTGCATTCCATGTAAAAAATTGCAAGTTTCATGTTAAATGTTGCATGAAACTTATTTATTATGTATCATTATCATATATAGCAGTGTTACACTGTTACAGAACATGTGTGTAGCATCTTAACAGGTGGAGTGTCATTTTAAAAGTTTTGAAATTGTATGTAAAATGTTCAATTTCTCACGTACTATTGCATTTTTATTCTTATATTGGAGCCACTTCCCTAGAAAGTTCTTGCATGAGACTCTGCACGTACAATACAGCACACGTTATGAACATGTTTGGTCCTGCATTGAGGTAACATTGGAATATTCAGCAATGCTGTATTAAAAGTTGTATTATGTGTCATATATATATATATATATATATATAGTGTATGGTGGGAGGAAAGCGGAAATTCATTGTTTTTTCCTCCTTCTTGACCGAAACTCGCTGTGCTGTTGCCTGCTGTTCATTGCGCGCCTGAGGTGATGCCATGCCAATACGCATGCCTTTAGGACCTGCCTTGGAGGCGTAGCCCATGTGAGTATTAGCAAGTGCAGAACGAGGGACAGCCTCAGATCCATGCTGAGAGGCGAGAGAAAGCGCGCCGAAGTTTTCCTGCAGTGGAGCGAGCTGAAGTTATCCTTCAACAGCAAACACTAAAGCGAAAACTAATCTGAGAAAAGGAGTGTTTGGAGGGAGGAAGACTTAAAAAAACAAACAAACAGGTAAGCTGCAAAGATGGGCTTGTGTGGCGCAGGAGAAGTTCAGCAGGTTTTTCAGCTTTTTTCAACAGTTTGAAATCCTGAGAGATGCTCGATACCTGCGGTTTTCAGTGCTCTTAGATGAAAATGTATTTTAATCGTTTAAGGAATAGATTTGAACAACTGTATTAACACTAATTGTTACAGTTAGTAAACCAGAATAAATCACGTTCTTTGCATTGTTTCTGATATCATAGCAACATAAAGTTCTTTAAGGAATATTTTAGTAACATTTGAGCGATTTATTTGTATCTCTTCATCTTTCCCAGCCTGTGTTTCTGCGCTGTTTATTTCCCACCCCATTCAAACATCGAGCCAGGCTACTGTGAGCTGACATAACATCTGATAAGAGAAGGCTGTTTCAAATCAGCCAAGTCAACAATGGCAACAATGACACTGTAACTTTGTCGTCAGCAGCAGAAGTTTGGGATTTGTTGTGCGTAATGACGCCAAGGAAACGCGTTTACTGTTTATGTGCGTGTTGCGTCGATGTCCCTTTTTTAAAGGCAGATATTTTATCCTAACCACAGAAAGCTTTTATATAAAGACTGGAGGAAGAAACTTCTGAAAAACATGGTGCACCTGCGCTATTCTTGTCGGCAGCATTAGCACATGAAACTGCCTCTCAATCGCTTTTATTTTCTGTGTATTGAGAGACAAAAGCCGTTTTCAGCTAATTTGTAACTAGATGCTGGCGGGTTGAAAGCGAGGGGGAAGAGAGAGAGTGACAGAGAGAGAGAGAGAGGGAGAGAGAGAGACAGAGAGAGATGGGCAGCTGTTATCTGATGGTGTGGGTGTTAAAAGGTTAATTAGCTTGAAGCCTGTGGTGCTACCTGGCACCTCCAGGTATTTTCCATATAATATAAGGGAATTAGACAGAGACCATTGTGAGGGATTATCTCAGCATAGAAAATCCCCCTATTACAATGAATAGAACTCTGCAGTGTCTCAAAGTAACTCGGAGTAAAATTAAAGGTCAGGTTTATCACAGGCAGTGATAGAAGACCTTTTTAGATCCATTATTAAGTCAAATTAGCACCATGAAAATGTAGAAATACCTCATTACAAGTAAAATCTCTGCATTCAAGATGAAGTAAAAGGACAGAAGTATTATCAGCTTAATGTGTCAAAACTAAGATTACTCATTGACTCTAGTTAGGAGTGTGATAAGGACAAACTGTTCTGTCACAGTATATCTTATATTGTAATGAACTGTTCATATATGAAATAACCAGATGATCGCTAATCTAGTGAAGTAAATGCACAAAAAATTAAGGTACTTCATAAGATTCATGTAATAATCATATAAAAATGTAATATTTCCATAAAGAAGTTCTGTTTAATGATTCGCAACATTGCCTAAAATGACCCAGTACATCCACATATAATAATGGGATAGCTACTACAATATAAGCAGTATGGCAAAATCAAAAATACAGTATATCCGTCTGTTGTCATTTTGTATGTAAAATCCCAATCAGCAATGTAAATGGTAACTATACCTGTCAGATGAATGTTATATATTTGCCAATAGCATCAAATGGAAATAGTGAAGTAAACTGATACCAGGTAGACATAACAAATGCTGCATATCTTGATAAGTTGCAGGAGGCTTTGTATATACTTATTTTTAGTAAAAGAAACATTTCCTTTTACTAGGATCAGCCTCTTTGTGGCAGTGATCCTGTGTACATACAGCACAAGTCTGCAACACAGACAGATGTCTGAGGCGTTCACATTTCACTGCCTCCCGGCATGCTGTGTCGCCCAGTGGTCGGTGACCCTCGTTTATATCATAGTCGGACCATTTTGCAGGCGTCAAGCCTCCCGCTGATCTCTGCACACAATTCACTCTGTGGGCGTAGGAGTCACTCAGGGGCAACAGGAGGGTTAAGCCGCTCGTGTTCTGGTTTTGATCTGTCACCTTTCACCTCTGGCAGGCAGCCAGTTAGAGGAGCTGAGAGAGACATCACAGCACAAACTGTGAAGACAAGGCAGATGCAGCCATGCAGGGATGAACATTTCATTGTGGCTCCTTTGGCTCAAAAGAGTCACACCGGGTTATTGGCATGCCAGGCTGCTTCTGTGATCTTGCATATTGCTTCAGTCACCTTACTCTGTGTGTATATGTAGCAATTTGAAATTATGTGCATGTGTTATTAGATTCAGATGTTGTAAAATGACGTATTCAAGGTTATGAGCGGCTTTTTCTTTGATCATCAGGGTGGTGACAGCTCCCTTTACTTGCTCGCTTCAAGAGAAGAAAAGAAACACAGGATTTTTTTACTATAACAAGCATGTTAAAGGAAAACATACTTTTAAGTGGCATCAGGTTTCCCACCCTGACCAGTCCTTTATCTTGGAATGCCAGGAACGCTCCGGAAATACACTCTGTTTGGACTTCTTGATCCCACTTCCTTATGTCTAATCTGCACTCTGTGCTAGTGGAGCTAATGTAAACATTTATTATACAGCCCCCTGACTGCACATCAGTCCTGGAGAACGTCTACATTTGTGACATGACAACAGAGAGCCTCTATTAACTCATGAAAGCAGTGTTTTAACAAGTTAACCACATTAAGATTCCTCAGGATCTGGTGGCATACCACAAGCAGATTTATGTTTTATTAGCTCGTGCAGTTCAAATCCACACGGGTAAAATAAGCTGTGCTTTAAGCATCTGAAAATTGCATCTTAAATGTAATACCACAGGTGAAATGAAAAACCTGGTACAAGTTAGCCACTGAATCTTTAGATTTGTAGTTAATCTGTGAGTTATGTTGCTAGAAATGATGAATTGATGTCTTGTTTTCACAGGATCTGTCCAAGGTCAGAGGTGGTGTGTGTTAACTCCCAGTGGTCTGTGGTCCTCTCCCAGTGCTGAAAAATGAGTCTGAGTACCAGTGACCTGGAGGACCTGTGGGAGTCGTTGGGGTATCTCAACTTCTCTGACACCTTTGGCAACATATCAAGCGTGGACACAATGACGTGTGCCACGGCATTCAACCGGAGCGCCTTGCTCTACTCCATGTGTGTCCTCTACACTTTTATCTTCATCGTTGGTCTGGCTGCCAACGCTCTGGTCCTCTGGGTCAATATCCGTGCTCCAAGAGACTCCACCTCTCGCCATGAGACACACATGTACATCACCCACCTGGCAGTCGCAGACCTGTGTGTGTGCGTCACTCTGCCTGTGTGGGTGAGCTCACTGGCCCAGCACGGCCACTGGCCCTTTGGTGAAGTGGCGTGTAAACTCACACACCTTGTGTTCTCCGTCAACCTCTTCAGCAGCATCTTCTTCCTGGCGTGCATGAGTGTAGACCGCTACCTAAGTGTGACGCGGCACGGAGAAAACGAGGGAAGCATGTGCAGGAAGCTAATCCGCCCCACAGCATGTGTGGGGGTGTGGCTTCTGGCTCTGGTGGCCTCCTTGCCAGACACTTACTTCCTGCATACTGTGAAGGCATCGCATGGAGACACCATGCTGTGCAGGCCTGTGTACCCAGAGGACAACCCCAGGGAGTGGATGGTGGGAGTGCAGCTGAGCTTCATCCTGCTGGGCTTTGTTCTCCCCTTCCCAATTATCGCAGTGTTCTACGCCCTGCTAGCCAAAGCTTTCACTCGCTCGTCTTCTCCTTTATCTTCCACATTAGAGCAGGAGCGACGTGTGAGCCGCAGGGTGATCCTGGCTTATATCGTGGTTTTCCTGGGCTGCTGGGGGCCGTACCATGGCGTCCTCCTGGTTGATGCTCTCTCTCAGATGGGTCTGGTGCCTCTGACCTGTGGCCTGGAGAATTTGATCTATGTGGCCTTACACCTCACCCAGTGCCTGTCCTTGCTCCACTGCTGTTTCAATCCCATCCTCTACAACTTCATCAACAGAAACTACCGTTATGACCTCATGAAGGCCTTCATCTTTAAATACTCCACGACGACAGGCTTGGCACGCCTCATTGAGCCTTCCAACATATCTGAGGCTGAGTACTCTGCCGTAGCTGTAGACAACCCACCGCTGATCTGAAACTACTCTATGAGCATTTTTTTGAACACTGTTGCTAAATCTAAATAGCTATAATGCAATGTAAACTTATGTTACAACTGATTTATTCTTAGAAGGATCTGTCCACTGTTAGCATTATGTTTGACATTAGATGAAAATGAGAAGAAATAAAGAAAATGCTATTGTCTTTACAGACGAGTCACGTAGAAAATCGTGAGGACTGGCTAATAACAACTTTGATGGACTGGTTGAAAAAGCACTTAGAGAGCAGTTTTATTATATGGAGCTGATACTGAAATCATATAAATATTGTAACTCATATGTAAAGCCAAAAGAGTGACTGTAAATGTGTAAAATCATTGCCTTTACATGATATGTAGGATTGTATTGTGTTTGTGTGTGTAAATTGGGGTTGGGGGAGGCTAAAAAAAATCCCTCCCTCAACTTTGTGCATAATCTGATGGGCATTGATAGTATTAGCAGAGTAATATTTTTAATCTTTCAAGTTGTATTTATGTATATTTTAGCTGTTTTTTTTGCCTCTTTCATGTTGTAATTCACACACTGAGTCTGCTGAACGCTCCACTTCATACAATGCTGCCTCATCATTTTAGTCACTGCACTGACCGGCTCAGTGTTCAAGTCCTGCTGTCTTAGTATTAATCATATCCTCATGTCATATTAGTTCAATCCTTCAGACAAGTAATTTAAATCAATTTGGAGTTGTTGCATGCAACTAAGGTCTTTGAATTATCTTGTGAATGTGTGTTCTGTGTGTCATAGCTTTACAATTAGGGAAATATGCTCATTTCCTTTCTTGCTGAGAAACGTGAAGCTACAGCCAGCTTAGATTAGTTTAGCATAATGACTGGGAGCAGAGGGAAACTGCTAGCCTGGCTGTGTCAAAAAGTAACAAAGTCTGCCTACCAGCGCGTCTAAAGCTCAGTAATTAACATGTTGCATCTTGCTCGTTTAATCCGTCCTCAAACATGCTACATGCAAATCAACTTTCTAGTTTTATTTTCATTCTAAATATTTCCAAAATGTTGTCTGAATGCTTCAACTGGGACTACTAAGATTAAAGAGCAGATAGATATAACTCCCATATCCTCTGTACCATATATGTACAGTATGAATTGTTAAACTGTACGGTCTCTTTGCATTGCATCAATCCTAGTAGTGCAAATGATTCACATAGTTTATGTGGTATTAATCCTGCCGTGTCAGCACATAGACCACAGACAGCTAAGATGTTTATGACCAAACAATGACTGAAAAGCTTTACTGCGCTCATGTTCTGTAGGCAGCAGCTGTGATGTGCAACAACCAAATGTTTATTAGGGACCAAATAACCAAAAAACATCACTGCATTGCTTTAAAGTTTGTGTGTGTGTGTGTGTGTGTGTGTGTGTGTGTGTGATGTGTCACAGCTTGACACTAAGAGACAATGTTTTATGTGTCATAAACATTGAGCTATACAGTTTACTCACTGTCTGTTGTAGGAAACAGCATACTCTTTTGATGTGCTGACATAGAGCGCATTGTGTCATGTGATTGGTTACACATGTATGCTTTTACACTGACTTCATGTTGCGATTAGAAAAGATTGAACAGAGGCATTCCTATGGTATTGTAATGTTTAACATATGTTTTGTTATGTATTAAATACACAGAAAATGTTTCGCCTCAGTGATTTCTTGTCAAAATAATCCAACAACTTAATATTCTCCATGCCTTGAGATCCTAGAAATGCTGTTTTTCAGCAGATAAGCTCCAGTGGAATGTGTCTCAGGAAAGCTTTTAGTTTTTATTGTGAGGCAATGAATTCATACACACACACACACACACACTGACAAAAAGATCCAGATTCAGCTGAAACATAACATCATCCCAGCTGTCACGTAGCTTGCTACTTTAGGCAAGTCATGGTTCAGTTACGCAACACAGGCTAGGCTTTAGTGTGACTGCACCGTTTTCACTGGTTGTAACAGTAACCTCCTTTCAGACAGCAGAAGAAGAAAGTGATGTTACTCCTGCCACTTTAAAGGCATGTGTCCCACATTTTCTTTCTACTATCAGGGACAGATGAGAAAATTAAGATAGATCAGTGGTGCATTTCATGATTTGGCGATACAAAAGTGAAAGAGAAACAGTTCAACTCTGTCAGTTTGTTCCCAACAACTCAGAGGAGTGCATGGTGTGGCATTTCCTCTTTCAGTGTGCATTGGTCAGCTGCACCGCTCATCAGTGTTTGTCCCTGTACTCTCCTAGGAGAGGGACAACACCCTGCCAATGTTATCCTCAGGATACATGACAACCCTCCTAGCCTGCCTCCATGCAATCATCTGCCAGTTCTGAGTACTTCAGATTTTTCCGTTCATCAGCAGCCTCTAACCTACTCCCTCCTCCCATGGGACATCTTGGCGTACAAGGACCACAAGGACCTCCCTGCCAAGGTCAACATTCATACTTGCCAGAGGAGAGGAGATAAGTGTTGATGTTGCTCCTTCCAGTGCTCCCTCCTATCCTCAGGAAATGGACAACACTTTTTCCTGCAGAGTAAAGTACAGAGAGTACACTAAGAATGTCCACATAACAGCATAATTATATGAAATACATGAACAACTTCTTGCTCAACTGAACATGAAGATCCATGCTTAAAATGTTTTAATAGTAGTTTCCTCGTATGCTTCCTCTATCTAGCATCTGACAATAATTTTGGACTTCCATAAATCATCCCTGTTTATCTTGCCGTGCACTTCACTGCTGACGAATTTCCAATGTCTTGGACGGCTTGTTCAATATCTGATGACGTGGCCAGCTGCAGCACCAGCGGAGGTAACTCAGATGACGAAGCTATGCCGGGATTTCCAAAAGTCAAATCAAGTGAGTCATCTGTTGATCTTACCGCCCTATGCTGTCCAGCTTCTTTCCTCCCTGTGACATCACATTGATGTCATAGTGTTCCTGCTGTGTGGTGCCCTTTGACTTGTCTTTTCCCCCCGAAATGTGATGTTTTTTTCACCATACAAGGCTCGCCTGGATGCTGCCAATATCTGCCTGATGTGGCAACCTGCTTGCTCCATTTCTGCCTGTTCTCTCCATTTTTGCTTTGTGCAGACTGCGACATCCCCACTAAATAACTCATCTTTTTTGTGCTAAGCTGGGCTAAACACATCTGTCAATCTTTGTGATTAGGAGATGAAGGGATATCAATCTACACATCTGACTTTGGGTATGATGACACACAGTGGAGATGGAAGTGAACTCTATATGAGATGTACTGCATTTCAAACCAATTCCCATAGCATTATTCCAAACTATCCCATACATACTACCCCATACAGTACAGTAAATGTTTAGGTCTGCAGTCATGCACACACAGGGTGAGTGTAACATACACTTCTGCTGCCCCTTGACTGAATGGCCTGTTTTGTTTTTTTTGTTGGCATGCACATATTCTGTGAAGTGTTTTGCTTCCTTTTACAGTTTCCCAGTTATGATTCACTTTTGATTCTCCTCTGATTCCATATTAAGTTTCTAACAGGGTGTGTCAACCACACAACTGAGCCAGTGTTTTACGCAAACTCAAATACTCCACATGGGTAAGATGGAAAATTAGCTTCACAGAAGCAAACTCTGACAGGTTCCACTCAAATCACTTGCAGTCTCTTTGCAGTTTTCTGTTGTCACTAATAGCAACATGTGCAGCACTGTAAATCTGTGTGATGGGGGAAGGATTTATTGGAAAGCCCCTGAGAGTCAAGGAATTCAGTGGTCAAAGGTTGGACACTGGTGTCCAGCTCAGCCCTGGTGTAGTGCATAAATAAGTTACAGTACTTTCTTAATGGAGCCATCTGTTTTAGTTTGATTTAATAAGCATAGATAATGGGCTAGTGATGAAATGGATTATGGGAGTGTTGCTTTATAGCGCGATGTTCGTCTACAACTTATGCTGAAGAGATAACATTTATGAGTGATGAAACAGGGAGGAGGTGCAGAGGTGGAGAGTAATTTAGAACGACTGAATTTTTTGAAATGTCTTTTACAGGGGGAGCACACATGCTGCGCTAGAGTGCACACACACACACACACACACACACACACACACACACACACACACACACTACAGGCATGTGTATCTGTAAAACTTACATTATTTTGGCCCATTTCCAAGCTTTAGGAATAAGTACAATTCCTAATCAAGTCTGTGCTTGCTTTGCTCAGTCTGGTAGGAATTCCACATGAGGGCTCACACTGAAGAAAATAAAGGGTCTTGAATTATTAATGAAGTAGATGGGGAAAGCAGCAGCTGCGTGTGCTCATAGGAAGTTTTTGGCGTGAATGTAAAGAAAGTCAGAGGATAGGGTTAGTTTATCACTCCATGACTCCACTCGTGTCAAGAGAGGAGGATAACTGTTATACCCAGATGTTGGGCAGATGTTCAGTTTAAGGGGAGAGGAAAAATTAAGAGTTTAAAGACCTTCAGACCTGAATTTAGATCAAACAACACCAGTTACGCACGTCAATTTACAGAGTCATGGCCTATTTAACCTCACAAGCGAAGGCCTGATAACATTACTTTGAGGCCAGATTATTTGTGTGCACTGGAATACATCAACAGAAACTGAGGTCTTACCACAGCTGAAATTTATGTTACTGTGCTAATGATGATATTATAAGGGTCTCTGAGAGCAGATGGTCCATGCACACAATATTTTCTGTTTCAGACAAGAGAAAACAGAGTAAAATGCCCTGTGGGGATTCATATACAGAGTGTCTGTTCGGCTAAATTACAAAAAACGGTAGTATTTGATTTTGTTTGTATTATAGTTTTGGGGTTTTTGCTCTTCTGCGCATTATCAAGAGTTAACAGGAACACTGCTTCTGGAAAGTTACTGCTGAATTTTTGTAATGTAGTTTTCATTGCTGTGAGCACCACAAACAAAATTCCTTTCACATCTGTTGTATTCTGTGTGGAGGCAGAAATCTGAGAGACAGACATCTCAAAAAATATGCGCAGCCATTTAAAACTAGAGTTAAGTTAGAAGATATGTTTTTCTTTCTTTTTGTTTAATTAGGGTATGACCCTTCAATACTGGAGATAATTAATACGAGAATAATATCGGAGAATTATTTTTTATTTTTAGAACATAATTATTTTGGGGCATTATTTAGCAGTTGTACAGAGGTAATGCATTGGCACTGACTAATCACAGAAAATATTTTCAAATATGGGCCGGATGGCCTAAGTAACTCCAATGTCCCCAGTTTGATTTTTTGACCACTTGGGGGCAGCACAACAAGATGTAAACAAAACATTGCTATCACCTAACAAAGTTAATATGGTTAACATTTTAGCAAACAGTTGCCTGCTAAATGCTCCACTATGTTCACCAGCTAGTGACTAACTTTGTCTGTCTGCTCTTTGGTGCTGAGCAGGTAGCATATAATAAGTTCATCAGAGCTTCTTGGCTGAAAACAGCTGCCTGATGCAGCTGGAAACGAGGTTGATGAGAGCTGTGAGACTGAACCAAACAATAAAGTTGAGGGCTCGAAAACCAAAACAATGAGCTGAAAGACTGTAAAACACTTTGTCAGTTCGATGATAATTCTCTGTGGGTTCGTCACTAAGTACAACCACTTTGACATTATACATAGTCATTGTTTCCATTGTTAAAAATCTGAGCAAGTACCACAATCTTATGTATAACTATGTAGGGCTAAAAACATAAAAGACTAGCTCTCTAGTTGCTAAAGACCAAGTCAGACTCATAGCTGAAATATGCATCAGAGTTGGTCCTCCTGCAGACTGCACGTCATAGTCATTTATGGTCCAAACACAGATTAGACACACTGCTCTAAAATTAAGTTTAAGATGTAGCTTGAATAATGGGTTGTGATGTTCCCTCTGATGCTTACCACCCCATGCCTAATAAAGTTCAACCCCTCATAAACCATCCCATGGCTTATTGTGAATGTGAAAGCTCTAATCTTTTCCAGATCCCAAAATGTAACTGTATAAGCAGGACACACATGGATGTGAAGTCTTGATATTTATGGGCTGATTTATACCACACTTCATGCCCAAGTTACAGCTCTGGTGTTTAGACATCACCCAATTCATCCAACGTCCTGTCAACTTTAAGAGCTCAGCCTGATGTGCAAGTTTAAGTTCACCCTCCACTCGATCAGCTCAGCAGCATGCTCGTGTCAGAGCCGATGATGAAACTTCAGAGATGTGTCAGAGAAGAGAGAGCAGCTGCTTTACGACTTATGGAGGCACACAAATCCATACATACCATTTTGCTGTGTCATTATACTCGTATCAGTCATTCATACTGTAAGCACCCAGTGATATGTTTGAAGTCAAGAGGAGGATGATTTCACATCATGTGAAAGGATCAAGTTAGTTATATTTGTTTATTTAACTAATCTGTTTTCTTATCTTTTCATATTACGTCTTTTGTACCCCTGGTGTGGAGATAATGAAAATGGATGATAAAACATAACATCACAACACAAAGACCTTATGCAACACCCAAAGAGCTTCAAGTACACTCAGAGATTGTGCTTGCCTTGATGTTGTAGTACACAATTTGGGCATCCTTATCACAGTGTTTCACTCTCAAATCACCCATTTCCTCTTGTTGGATAATGAATGACTTACCTACAGAACTCTGAGACTGACTGCATGGGTGTCCCCTCACCTGGGCATTTGTGGCTGTAGCCCCAAAGATTTTTTCTTTAGCACTGAATAATTCTTCACTTTGAGCAGTTTGTCACTAAAGACAGTAGTGTTGTATTTCTGTATCTTCAGTGAATGAGGTAAGCGAGGCAAGACCAATCAAAGAAGGTTTACAGGAAAATGCATGGAAATACTTGTATCTTATTGGCTGACAGGTCTCTGTCAGTTCTTCAATTGATGGGGTTACTATGCCAAACGCTAGCTCACACAGTCAGTCAGTGTGGGGAAAAAATGCATATACAAAGACTTTTTACTGTAAAGGAGTTTAAGCTGAAACAGTAGCACAAACATCCTCTCATGCTGAGCCAGGAAAAAAAGGTGTGTAAATGTCTGAGTTTGAAGTTATGTGAACATGATATGAGCAGAGCATGAGTTATATACAGCTAATGTACTTTGCATTGCAATGTAGCCTGATAAACCATTAGCAATGACAGCTTAGTTGTGCCTCCCATGGGCTAGCAACACCATACTAGCCTAGTCTCATGTTAGATAGCCAAAGTTAAAAGTTTTAGATTTTATTGGTCTGGTAGTCCTACAAATAGTGATAATACCCAAGGAAAGTTTTATGACCAATCCAAATTTTTTTCTGATCATATATTCTGATCATATATTCATATATATTCTGTCATATATTGACAGATAAGTTACCACAGCTTCCATAAAACAAGCTGTACTGATAATGTTAGCCAGTTTAAAAAGCTGGCTCACACACGAGATGTCAGATTAAACTAGGAAATGAACACTGAATCTAAATAATTTAGTTGTGTCACACACACATTACCGTAGGTCGGTGTCAGGTGTAATGTACAGTATATTGTGTAATCATATATTGTGGTTCATATCCTTCAGCAATGATTTTGCAACCAAATTATGAAAGTTTACTCAATCAGTTTGAGTCATAGACTGTAAAAAATAATGGACATAGCCACCGCGACAAGTCTCGAGTTTGCATTTTGACTGTCGGCATCTTGGATTTTTGGAGCCAGAAGTGACCATATTTGGATGAGAGGGTGGAGCTGACCCTAACGCTAGCTGTTAGCTTGGTTAGCAAGGTGCATTTAAAGTCTATGGTTAATTGTGATAATGCTAATGCTAATGCTAATGTTTGCGAGCTAAAATCAGGCTTAACACATGGAAAAATATCCAACTCCTTAAAGGGTCTTTTAGTACAACTGAATGCTGAATGAGACTTTTTAGCCAACCAAAATGTAACAATTAACTTTCATGAACTGAAAACACACTGAAATAGCAACGGCTATGGCTATGCCTATACTCTGTGAATCTGGGGTTACGCCATGGTTACGTTACCTAACCAATGTTGCCGTGGTAGCGACTTCCCTGTGATGGCACCCACCTGTTATTCTAAGTGGCCATGCCCTTAATTATGCATAACTTTAAGCCTTAATAAAATTTAAATGGGCAATAAAATTAATCCTCAGTACAGTTGTCATGAACGGGGAAATTAGCTGAGACCAAAAGCATTTTTTGTACCAGGCTGTAAACATGTTTATTTCTACTATAAAGTTGGGCATTTTAACATGGGGTCTATGGGGATTGACTCACTTTTGGAGCCAGCTTCAAGTGGCCATTGAGGAACTGCAGATTTTGGCACTTCTGTGTTGGCTTCATTTTTCAGCCCCGGAGGTTTCCGCTTTCTGAGTTAGCTGTTTTCACCTCTCATTCATGAAATTGCCTTTGTATTGTGGGTTTTGAGGATTTTCCATCATGTAGGTCTAGTAATAATGGTCATTTTGGTTTGAGACATTCAAGTGACTGGAATATTCATGTGCAGATTATATGGTAAATCAAATCCAAACCCATCTTTCCTTCTCCAATTTTCATTTTTTTAAACAATGTGTAACCCACACATGCAAGAAAAAAACTGTGTGGAAATAGTCTATTTAGAAGTACATTTTTACAAGTTTTGATGGAGAAGAATCTGGGCTCAACTCCTGATGGTCAACGGTCCAGCCAACTCCCCTGACTGACTGCAAGTCATGATAGCTTATTTTGGCTCCTTTGAAAATGATACAATGAAAGCGATGACGTATTGTTATCTCAACTGCCAGGGTATAGTGACAGCTCAAATCCAAAGTATAATTTATATGTTTTTCTGAAGTGACAAAAAAACACAATTCTTTTGGCTGCGTGTGATGTTTTGTCTGTGGTAATGTTTGAGCAGACCAATGTCCTCCTTTGTTCCTGTCTGGGGTCAGACTCTGGGCTTCCACAGAAAAAACACGACTGTTTATTCAGACAAAAGCAGGGCGTCTCAGTCAGGTCAACGTGACATCCCTGTGCCAGAACCCAGTTTAACAGGCTTCATAAACTTATAGTTGCCTTAGGTTTATGAAGCTTTTAAGTATTTTTGCAGTTGTCTGTCTTTCTTCTCTGCAAGACATGCCACACATTCATTTTTCCTGAAAAATAGGTCTTGTGAGACAAGGAAAATAATGCAACAATCACGTAGAAGAGTAATTTTGCATTATGCATGATTTATATTACAACTCCAAAATGTTATTTTATTTCAGGGATGAAACAAAAGCGTGTTACCAATAGTTTATACTGGCTTTGAAAAGTATGTGAAGATAAAAACTGTGGCATTTTTGTGGAGCCTGGAATCCTGCAACTAAAGTGAAAAAAAGTGGAAATCCCCAAAAGCAAGTTACCAGCTACACACATACACACACACACAACCACACACACGTGCGCAAAATAATCACTGCATGTTTCTAAACCAAGATGAAATATACTATTTGAATACATGCCAATACCCACTTATTCATCACCACAGAATACAAAACTACAGAGTAGATGTTGCCAAAGATGTAATACATGTTATTTGAGTTTTGCCTGGAAATCATTAAATGTCATTAGAAAAACCCGAATTCTTAAACACACTTCATGTAAAGCAATATCCTCAAGTCAATATTCTCCCAAGAAAATTATGGGGGGAACAAAGAAAAACTGATGGCATGAATTAATTATTATAATTTGACTATATATATTTGTTCTCCTCACCTGCTGATTCCATTATAGGGTCATTGGGATGAACGAACTCTATCCCTGCATACTCTGTGTGGAGTTTTTCATTTTTCATTTCAGCTCATATAAAGAAAGACCAAGACCCAGAATCTAACCCCTTCACTAATTCACTACTGCACCTTCACCTCTTTGTGTTTAGACTGTTGTGGTTTCATTACATTTCTCCATCTTTACCCATCTGCATTTCACATCGTTCATCACAGACACCCCATTGTATATACAGAATGTTAGTTCAACAATTATTGTCACCGATGATGTGTCGGTATTTATGTCTGTCTGTCACCAAAAGGAAAAGAAAAACATCTCTGTCTCTTTCCCTCTCTTTTTCCTTTACTTTTTTTCTGGATAACAAGAAAGATAGTCTCTGCATGATATCAGTTTACAGGGAGTTTCTCCCTCACAATGACACACACACACACACACACACACACACACACACACACACACACACACTCACAATTTACACCCTGAGGTGAAAATGACATTCAGCGAACACACCTCAGTGTCTTGGCTGAAACAAGAAGTACTCGTCATCCTTCACAACAACCCTTTTCCTCCCGCCCACAGGAGTGAAACTTCCACTGATTCCTTGGAACTCTCTCAGCTCTTCCTCTATGCTGTTATATTGGTTGCCGGTTAATGCCTGCAGGTTGCACGTCACGCACCCTGCTGTGATAAGAGGGAATTCAAATTGAGCACGCATATACAGCACACTCCCACACAAGGAAGATGAACTACATTTGACTGTTTCCAATGAAGTCCAACTTTGTGGAACTAAAAGCACCTCATTGTGCCTTAGGTTTGCTGCACTTGGCATCAACTCAATAACGTCAGAACCCTGCTAACTGATTGCTGTGTCTGTGATCCTTCTTTGTGTATAAAAAAAGAGTTTCCCTGTCACTGTTTTTCTAAGCTTGGTTTCACAGGGCTCAATAAACTTTTGTGTGGCTTGACAAATGAGTTTGTAAAACAGCTCCTGAGAAATAAAACAAAATCGCAGTGAGATGAATGGGGGAGGAAGTTGTAGTTTCCGGGTGGGGGTAAGGGTGCTTTGGGTGGTGAGACTGAGAGCTGACACGCCCAATGTGTGTGTGTGTGTGTGTGACACCAAATCTCAGCATTCAACCACACAATTGACCAAATGAAAACATGCCAAGGATTGTATTCCCCCTCTGGCCTTTAGTTATGAATAGAAGATTTTCAGAAGCTGAACGTGGGGTTTGTCCTCTGCTGTCCCCTTTTCACCCCGGCAGTAGTTTTGAGTCGCCCTCATGTATCGCTTACCAGTTTTATTTACCTTCAGGCATCTCTGTTGTCACAGCTGCAGCTATTTCATTGTTCAGAGAGAAAGATTTTGGAGCAGAAAGGATAAACTCCTTTTGAAACCACTAATGTAGTCATTAGCATCACCTAGCATTGCTATAGAAGGCCATAACATGGGGTAGAAATGTAGTAAATCAGGATGATTACCTCTACAGTATACAGAACTCAGCGACAACTATGTTTCACCATGTATGTAGGCTATATTTTACAATATTTTCCAACAAATTCAAGTTGATTTTATCTAAAACATCATCGGCATCAGCAGCCAAGAACAAGATTTATTTAACATTTATTGAACAGGAAAAAAACAGCCCTGCTGAGGTTCTTTGATACCATCTCGCCCTGCTGAAACAAACTGCATGATCCTGATAATTTTCAGGATTGTCCAATTAAGTTACCATAGTAACATGGAACATCAAACGGCCATAATTTGGGGCTCGGAGCCAAAAATGCCAGAAAATTTACAAAAAAGATGGAATGGAAGGCATTTGTGTCTTATTTTATAATCTGAGTGGAAACTCCCTTAATGAAAATGAAGATCCTTTTGAAAAAAAACATGAAAGGAAAAACATGAAAGAAAGAAAAATGACTGAGGAATATAATTAATTTCAGTGCACTTTCATTTTGAGTTCTTTTGATTCGCTTCTCTCAGACATTAAAGAGACAAGACAATCTTACACTGAACTTTGTGTAAAATGCTTAAATAAACATTCAAAATTAAACCTCGCACTGAAACATACATACAGGTGCAAAGAGGACTCATTAGATGCCTGGTTTATCTTCTGAACTTACTGCTAAAAAGTTGTGAAAAGTTACCAAATATTCTTTACTGGGCAAAGCCCTAATGATAAAATGTCAGTAAAACTGATTTAAAAAAAAAAGTCAAGATATATGTTACAGCCCTCACCTATATAAAACAAAGACTCATTGTTCAACTGGTTTTGTTACAAATCTAATTTTTCTTGAGCTTCACATTTTTGGCTAACAAGATTTCACCAGCAGGAAAGCGGAGCGGCTGTCTGAGGTTTTTGGTCTGGTCTGTAAACTCATACCTGCGTGTGTCGTAGATTGATGGATGAACATTTTCATTGAGGTCGAAATGCCACAATTAAAGGCTGCAACCCAAACTGGGCTTCCCATCCCGACCTTACATTTAGTATATGGTTTGAGTCTTGCTGCTGTAATTCTATAGGAGAAATGGGAGGTTTGAAAAAACACGAGTTTAAGGGAGGAGGCATGTGTAGGTGTGTGTTTCACCGCTTTCTGCTACAGTATTAAATAGCTTTCCTTCACATGCTTGTCACCTTGTAATCAATAATGCTCAAATAACACCTGAAACGCAACAGCCATCAGTAACCTGTCACTCATTCACACCCAAACTCATCTGCACTTGCACACAAACTCAGAAGCATTCATCATCTGTAACCATTTGGTAGCTGCTCAGACGGCACTCTTATGAACAGACTGCAGCTCCAGAGCTTCCAGGCATCATCCATCACGTCAGCCCACCAGAGGGGGTCTATGGGTGGGACAAACACAGGCAGTGAACCTGATTCACACCAGGCCACAGACTGGACGCACACAGACCTACCTCCAGGGGTGGAAAAATACACACAACAACACACATAAAACACAGGTCACCTACAGACACACACAGGTGCCCTTTTGCATGGCTGCAAGCTTTTAAAAATATTTCACCTCCCTCTCAGTGTAATTATTTCCAGTCTTTAATCCGCATTCTTAATTAAACTCTCATACGTTTTTTCCACCACTTTCCTCTCATTCTCACCAGACTCTTCCCCTCCTCCTGCCTCTCCCGCTATGTGGATTATGTTTGCAGTACTGTGTATAAATAGTGCTGAGTAGGTGGCCTAGTAAGGGAAACACAGATATAGAGATATCAAAGGCTCACAGCCCCTTTCTTTCAAACTCTACATAAATTCATCAAGACTTGTGTTCCACAGATGTGACTGAGCACATGTGTGCGCCGCTTTCTGCATACATATGTGTGGCTGTAAATATGCAGGGTGCACCCAGGCATGCCTGTCTGGAAATGTGTGCGTGCATGTCATGCCAGCGGGTGAGTACATATGGCAGCACAGTTTGCGCTTTCTCATAAAGGCAGGCTCAGTAAAAGCTTCAGGTAGACTCAAGTATGTTTAGACAGATCAGCTAACGGATTTGTACTTCCATGCAACAGTCTTTCCCTGTTTCATTCATAAACTGAGTTGTGATGGCTGAAAGAAATTAGTATACAGTCCAGTGCAGAGGTAAAGGTGTTCATGACATGCAGTCTTGAGTAACATTATCAACTCTGCTCTTCCATTAGTGTCAGTCATGTGTACTTTAGTGTACATTTGGTCCTGCCTCCCTGATCCTATTCCCATGACCTAGTTCTTCTCAAATGGCAGAGAGCATGGTCTTATCTTGCTAGGTTTCAGTGTTAGGTTTGCTCTGAAGGACAAAATATGGTCCCTCCTTGTTTTTTTTTGGAAGAAGTCCATATCAAACTTTCACTTGTCATCAGTCATCTAGTCTAAGTTGCACTGGCACAGCACTGTGGAGATAGGTCTGGCTATGCGAGACTATATCTAAGTGGCTACTAGGCATGTTTTTTCATCTCCAAATAATATATGTTTTGTCAGCTTGAACACTCTTTACTTTATTACCTATGCGGTGTTCAGCGTTCTGTTATACTGGCTTTATTTCATGGAAAGTCAAAGCATACAACGGTACCAACTATGTGAACAATAGCGGAGTTGTAACAAAAATACATATGAAATATTAAGTTTTAGTTTCAGTTCAACCTGGGATGCAGTTACGGAGTGTTCTAGGTAGTTTTAGTGGCCCAAAGCCAGGAGGAAATCTGTCTGCCAAGTGCAGCCACATTCACCTTCACAGCTCTCAAATTTTTGCATCCTGTCTTAACTTCTCTTGCGGAAGGCTCTAACTTTTGGTGCAAAATGATTGATGGGAATTTGTTCCTGTTGTGGTGTCAGCCTGATGAAGGTGAGATAAAGAGGTTGACAGTTAGGGTTCAGGCATAAGGCACTGCTGTGTTAACAGTGGTCTTCAGCATTGCCTCATTTTTTACACTGTCAGAGAATGAGTGGGGTCCTGACATAGCTGCCATGTGCTGCCTTAAGAAAACTCAGCAGTACTGAATATCATGATTCAGTAAGTAATCACATAAATGTCACAGTTTGAAATGTGTAAACTTTTGCCTGGTTAAATCATATTTTGTGATTCAGTCATTCTTCCAGCAAAGGGGTCACAGCTGAGCCAGGGAGTGAAAATAAATGTCTTAACTTGAATGCTATGGTGATGAAAGTTGTGTCATAGAGTGGTGTTAGTGTGTCGCTCTGCTGGAACACAAAACTGACTTTTAAAATAGAAGCAGAAGTGTGCAAATAAATCAAATCGAGCTCTGGTGTAAAGTTAAAACTTCAGATGTGGAAAGACGCCACTGCAGTCAACAGAGAGTCATAACACTGCTCACACACATGCAGGCCTCACAGAGGATTTTATATGTGAAATGCTTTTTTATATATAAAAACAGCATGGTGTGTTGATTTCTGACAACTGACAGTACCTGGACAGTTGCCTCAACATCTTTAAAGAGTCATGGTTTCATTCAGTCTTCTGGTGATTTAGTGTATCCTTTCCAAGCAGTGTAATCCTTTGCAGCAGAGATAACTCGAAAGCTGTGGGGGAGAGGGGGAAGGCATCACAGTGTCCAGTCTAACATGCAAACACATCTGGACATGATATCTACTGCAGCATATCAGGAATGACTGAGAGGGAAAACCAAAAGTCCCCACCCTTGCAACCCCTGTCTCCACTCTCCTGATATTTGCCATCACTGAATATGTCAGATCCTTATGGAAGATTTTACAGGACCTTACGGAGTAAAGGTGATGTCGATTATAGTCTACGTTCACCCATAAATCACTCTGGGAACGTAGCTCTGGACAGGATGATGAAAATTGGCCCCTCATTGCAAAAACATAGTAAAGAGAACAGAGTGTTGCTAAGGTGATGACATGAATCAAACCTTGTTGTGCGGGTATTATCTGCAGATTTTACTCACAGGTATTCCTTATCCTTTGTCTGCAAGTAAAGTGATACTCCCTACGGTCAATAATCGCAATGGTTATCCTTCCCATTATGTATCCATGGATCAGAGTCCACTCTGATACAATCCCACCTGCACACAGAAATACACACACACTCACTCACTCACACACACACACACGCACACACACACACAGAATGTTTACTTTCATTATGCCTATCGCAAATGCCAGGAAAAGTGCAGAGGAACACTATGTGAAAAATAAAAATGCTCTTTTACATTCCAGATTTGGTGTGGTTGAACTTTTCTTCACCTCCACAGGCAGGGCAGGGACACAGCAGGAAAAACAGACGGCGGGCCAGGGGAAATTCCTGCCAGGGATCCATGAGTGCCTTAATACCACAGGAATGCACAAGTGAAATTTACATGACTGTCATGATAACTAGATACCAAGCGAGATAAACTCGTGTTGTCCCAAGATGTACTGTGATTGTTTCTGCTGTTGTTTATACCATTGTCTGTTTGTTAAGGAACAGTCACAGACATATCAGTGCATTTTGTTTGTTTTCAGCTGGATCACACTGTTATATAAAGTCTTAGATTGCAGGAATCAAGTCTTTGTGGTCAATGTACAAGACTCGCATTATGCTTACATATGTACGAACAAAAAACAAAGTGATATCGATATCAGTCCTGTCATCTAATTCCTGGTATGACAGCAAAGGAGCATAATGGAGCATTACAATATTCATTTCATGAGAACTATTCCAGTAATTTAATTTCAAACAAGGATAAAATATTATATTAAAAGTACTGCATTTTGTGTTGTATTGTACAGTCTACTTTTATTTTTAAAAATTGGGATGTATTTGCTTTTTTGCAGAGAGTTAGAGGAGAAAATCGATACCACTACATGAAATATGAAACTATGGCCAGTAGGTTGTTAGCTTAGCTTAGCATAAAGGCTGGAAACAAGGGGAAAGACAGAAAAATCTGCACGTCCTGTTCGTTTAATCTGTACAAAAACCCAAGAGTAGAAACAGCAATTCATGTTTTACGGGAGGTTGCGAATCAGACTATTTCTTGGCTTGGAACAGTTGCCAGACAACTAGTAGAAAGTAGATTCATCATCCAAGGGGTGAGTGTTTTATATATATATATATATATATATATATATATATTGCTTGTTCTGCTTTGTGATGGTAATTTGACAATGCCTGACAACGATCTCTGTTAGATCAAAAACGTTGCTTAATTAAAATTGCTGGGAGCTATTAGTACAGTGTGCAGATTTTTTGTCTGATTCTAGACAACCAGCACAGACTACAGTGAAGTTTCTGGTCCCAGCCAAGAAATAGTTTGACACATGACTCCCTGGTGAGTTGTTACACTTTTAAACACATAAACAAGCTATAAAGTGTTCATTAATAAGCTTTAGTTGTGCTCCCTGGCAAAGTTTGGTACCTTTAGACAGAGTCAGGCTAATCTGGTTCCAGCTTCATATCAAACAGGCACATATGAGATTTGTATCTTCTCATCTAGCTCTTCGCAAGAAATTTGAATGAGCATATTTCCCAAAACGTCAAACTATTTATTACATAACAATATTCATTCCATACGGAAGATTCAGTTCAAAGAAGGTTTGCATTTGCATTTACAGTTTTGACAAATGTCTAATTTTACTCTGCATATAGGGGTTTTTTTTGTGGCAATGCTGTTACAGTTTTTTTGACAGCTCACATTTTAAATTGGTTGAAAAAGTGACTGTAATGGCACAAGCTGTTGTGGAATAAACTTAATCTTAGAATCACATTGTTTGAAATACCCACAGGACTGGTTATTTCATTTTAGGGAAAATCCACCCAATAATGAAGCACAAACAGTTTTTGTTCTCTAGTGCTGGACCTTATGTAACCCAGTGAGAGGTAACACCCTTCCACAGCCTGAAAAACAACGTTGACTTGTTACATTGCTGAACTTCATTGCTGGGTGGATCTCCTCCAAAACTGGCAATGTTTCTATTTGTCTCCCAAATAGTTTCGGCAAAAGTGAGAGAGAGAGATTAGCAAAGGGTCGTCTGGATTTGTGGTTTACTTTGTGGTGCACGACTCCCTATCGTGCCTCTGATGGAGTAGCTCATGAAATCTGCTGGCAGAGGGCCTGTTGATCCTTGCTCCTCAATTGTGATCCATATTTTTTCTACTCTGTTCCTCTCTCTCAAGGCGACAGAATGTTTCTTGGCAAAGAAGATAAAACACAAGTACCTTCCTCTTTGGAGGTGTTCTCAATGTGCTCAGGCTTCAGGAAACCAGCAGGGGCCCCGTTAAATGCTCTATTAATCTCTGAAATCTATTACACTCTTTTATTTGCCTTTCACAGATGGCATGTTGGATAACACCATAGCTCCAATATCTTTTTCAATGCAGTGCTGATCATATACACTAACCCAAATTACAGCAGCTTGTACCAATGTAGCTTCACACTCCCACTTCTCTCATCTGATGAGCAGAGCAGTATAGCTGAGTCCATTACAGTAATAGCAGCTATGCTGGCTACATGCCAGGCCCTTCTGCTAAGCCACTCAAAGAGGCCAGCACCAGACAAAGCCTGAAGCGTTCCCATGCCAAACAAAAACACATCAGCAAAGTCAATATTAGTCTTTTATACTGCCAACCAGCAGCAGAAAAAGCGGCATAAAGGAAGTGAAAATCCCTCAAAGGATATCTAAAGGCTGAATGAAAACACTTAGGTAGTAGGAGAGCTACCACAATAAAAGCAGTGGCCTCATACTCTAGGCCTGTGTGTCTCAAGGGGGCTGTAAGCCATCATACTCCTGCTCTCACTTCCGTCTATTCTCTGCATAAGGTTAATTGGACAGTGGAATGGTCAGGATGTGTGTCTTTGAAATCATCCATACGTCTTTTATTAATGGAACAAGCAATTTTTCCTGATGACAGCATTCATGTTTTACTGCTGAGACTCCCACTCAAGGCGCAAAAGGAGTATACAATGACAGTCATCATAAATTTGTTGTTTTAGTGCATTTTAGTGCTTTTCTTTTTACACTTTGCATGATGTACATGAAGTACCTTGGTGTGTGATGTCACATGTAAGCAGTGACTTCATTGCATTGTGAAAAATTGAGGCTTGAGAAGTTTGTTTGTGCCTGTTTGCTCAATTTTAGCTGTGGTCGTTGAATATACATAGGTGAGTTTACAAGGAAAGCCACTTACTTTTTATTTATTACTATACTATATTATCACTCACTCACCCCTGCAGATGGACATGGTGTCTCTTCTAACAATACTGTGAAGGTTTCATTGCTTTGTGTGAATTGTGTAACATGAACATACAGTTCATTTAAAGACACAAACCATTAAGTGGAAGCACATTGTGTGTTTAAGTCTTACACACAGATATTGGTACAGTTCATAAATGATTTTGTTTTAATAGTTTTAGCTTGCAGTTGTGTTCATCATCAGTATAACAACCTTGTGTGTAACTATGTCTTTGATCTTCTAAATATTGTAAAATCTGATTTTTGTAGGAATTTTGTGCCATAATGGATTTTGGTTACATGTAAACTCGACTGAAATTTGAGTTAATGAATTATAAAAGTTTAAGTGTTGGTTTTGTATAGTTAATAGTCAGTGTGGCTCCCTGACTTCTCTCCTCCCTGGCAAGTCATGCTGGTCATAGTGGTCAAATACTGTCAGGTTTGACCTCAAAGACAGGAAGAGAAAACGTCACGGACAGTTGGTGTGCGTGCCTGTTAAAGCTTGTGAACAAGTGCACATGTTTCAACTTGTATGTTCATAACCGCATCTGTGCGCATCCCACTTGGCTTGCACTATGCTGCAGCCGCAATCTTTAAATGGTTCTTCACTGAGAACAAGGATTTGGGAGAATTTGTTGATATTACTCCACGCTTTAGCACTCTCCACAGTGTGTCCGACAGCTGTTGGAAACCCCCAGATGGGGTCAGGAGCCATACTCCCACTTGGATCATGCGATGGGTTAGTGATATTTTTCTTTTCTTTTTTTTTTGTAACAAATTTATTTTCTCCAAAGGCAGTGCCAAAGAGTTTCTTATACTTTTTTTAACAATTGAGCAATGGTCAGCAGCTGATGTTCATGTTGTATTTGAAGCACTACCTGCATGTTAAACTCTTCCCAACAGAGGAGAAAATCGCCATGATTCACTCCAGCATGCATCAGAGTGCTTTTGGAAGATTTTGACAGATTTGGTTTAGCTTTCTAAGACTTAAATTGTGTGTCTATTGTGTGTGTTTGGATGTGTCATGGCAATTCATTATCAGGGAAATTATTCAACCATAGAGGTTTAGGTCAATTGATATGGAAAATATAGTTCAAAGTATACCAGAGATACCAAATACAAGGGTACATCAGTTTGAAGACATACAAATAGAGTTAAAAATCTCTCTGTCTGATCTCTGAAAGCAATTTTATTAGAACTGGATTTCTTGTTTTAATAAACCAAACCCCTGCACTCTGAGAGCACATGTTGTGAGAGACTATTAAGCCCTCCTGTGTTTTTCAGCAGTCCCCTTGCATCCACAATCTTCAAATATTAAATATTAAATAAGGTGGATTTGAGTTTTTATGAGGTCGGGAGGTGAGCTTTGTTCAACTCTGTGAGCTCCAGGTATTAAATTACCAAATATATTCAGAATAAATCTGTATTTTTATTCTTTCATAACCCCATACTGTCATTTTGAAATGTCACCAGTGCCCCTGTGGTCCCATTTCTGGCCTTTTGAAGTGATTTGTTGTCCTCCATAAAGTGCTAAATTATGACTGGTGCAAGGGCCCATTTCTCCCTAGAGGGAGTTATCACAGGCAATTACTGTTATATGTTAGCCACCATAGTGCTCTGAAGTGTGCTGTGGTCAGGTTATATCAGTTAAGGTCATGTCTAATAATACACACCATGACATAATTTGCCTTAATGTTGTTTAAATAACTGACATTAAGTTCATTATGCTGATGACACTTGCAGATACTTTGGGCTTATAGCAAGAAAACATCTACCCAAATAAATATGTTCACATTAAAGGACCGCTTCACTTATTTCTGACTTTATTTTTATGATGACCTTATTTTACAGATGTATCAATGAGTCTGTTTTAACCTTCAGTCTCACAGCATGCTATGGGAATCTGAAGGTCAACAATGTAAACCAGTTACATAGATTGATAAAGGAAGCCTGTAAAATTTTCAGTGAGCAACAGTCCTAAATCACATACATTTAAAAAAAATGGTATCTGGCAAAAGGCAAACATAAGTGCTGCTGATATCTGGCACCCGATTAGGGCTGAGTGATATCTCGAATCACCTTCAGTTCAACCTCTGTCTGGAATGGGCCATTTAAGCTCCTATCTCTTTAAGGCCCCTCTCCTGACTCTGTTCTGATTGGTTAGCTTCCGGGAGCTGAGTCATGTCAACAAACCATCTAACAAACTGTAGTAGTTGGATTTCACTACTTTTTCTCATTCTTTACTCGAAATGTCAACTTCACAAATACATCCATACATGTTCGAGCGGGAATCCAATCCAAAATATAAGAGTTGACAACACAAACAACACATGGAAAAACCTTAGCAAAAACCTTGGCAACCAAGACTACAAAACAGACATCTGTTAATGGGCATGCACGACGAGCCAACATTAGCTCGCTGGCAAGGTAGAAAAAAAATGTCACAAATGAAGCATTCAGAGAGGTTGAAACCCTGGCTTTTGACTTGCAGGGAGCATTTCTACATATGGAGGTATAGACACCCCAGGGCCAGGTGCAATGGCTTCAAACATTCCATATATGACACCTACTGAAAGGACACAAAGCATTTTCCTTCTTTTTATCTTTTATCTCCTTTGCATGGCTTACACATTGAATCACTACTTTATCAACCTATAAAGTAGCAGTCCTAGACAATCCTGCTACACTCATTCCTAATCTTATTCCCACATCTTCACGGATATCCCGCCATCAAATACTCTCTCAATGAAAGTTTCTCTGTTGAGCATCCATGCTGAAGGTGTACACACAAACATGCTCCCCATGAACCCCTCTGGCAGGAAAACAAACTTGATTGGGAGCGTTAACCTAGCGGAGGGAGGAAGCAGCCCCCACACCCTTCCCTTTCCATTTCTTGAGGACCCTAACCAAGATAACTTAAAGCCCAGGAAGGGAGAGGCTGCAAGGACACATGTTCCGCACTCTCCTTCTGGCCATCACAAGAAACTGGTTTATCGCTATCTGTTTGCTCAGGAGGTTGGACTCGACTGTGGGCAGGAAGCAGGAGGAAGGTTTCAAACAAGATAATACATGAAAAGTTTGGAGATGCTAGGCAAGACAAGTTTATTTGTACAGCACATTTCAACAAGGCAATTCAAAGTGATTTACATGAAGCATTTAGCATTAAGACAAAATGCAAAAGAAACAAATTATAAAAAGACATTTAAATACAATAAAAAAAAAAGATTTTAAAGAGATAAGAGAACATGAGCTAAAATAAGCTAAAATAAAACAAGACAGATAAAATATGAGAATAAAAGTTATAGTACAGTGCAAGAAATTAATGAAAAGCCTCAAATTTGATTTAATAAAAGACAGCAGCAAACAGAAAAATCTTCAGCCTTGATGTTAAAGAACTGAAAGTTGCAGCAGACTTGCAGTTTTCTCTGAGATTTTTCCAGATATGTGGTGCATATCATAATGAAATCAATTCTTTGACAGAAAGGATGCCACTGTAAAGATCTGAGAACTAGAGTAATATGATCCACTTTCTTGGTCTTAGTGAGGACTCGAGTCTACTGAGGATAAATGCATGGACAAGTTTTTCCAAATCCTGCAGAAACACAAGTCCTTTAATTCTTGATATATTCTTAAGGTGATAGTAGGTTGACTTTGTAATTATCTTAATGTGGCTGTTGAAATTCAGGTCTGAGTCCATGACCACGCCAGGATTTGTGGCTTGGTTTATGGTTTTTAACATTACCGATTGAAGCTGAGTGCTGTCTTTTAATCATTTTTCCTTGGCTCCAAAAACAATGACTTCAGTTTTGTCTTTGTTTAATTGAAGAAAATTCTGGCAGATCCAATCATTGATTTGTTCAGTGCACTTACTCAGCGCTTGTATTGGACCATAATAATAATAATTGCATAATTATGGTAACATATTTTGGTGTTTTTCATAATGTGAGCCAGTGGGCGCACGTAGATGTTGAAGAAGAGGCCCCAGATTGGAGCCTTGGGGAATGCCAGGTCATTTTGGTCCACTCAGATGAGTAATTACCTATAGACACAAAGTAGTCCTGTTGTTTAAGTAGGATTCAAACCAGTTCAGTACTGTGCCAGAAAGTCCCACCCAGTTTTTCAGTCAGTCTAGTAATATGTTGTGGTCAACCGTGTCAAATGCAGTACTGAGAACTGAAATTCTGTCACTGTCTGTGTTTAGGTGGACATCACTGAAGACCTTAACAAGAGCAATCTCAGTGCTGTGGTGTGGTCAAAATCCTGACTGGAAAACATCAGAACAGTTGTTTAGTGCCAAGAAGTTGTTCAGCTGTTGAAAAATAGTTTTTTCAATTATTTTACCTAAAAATGGGAGGTTTGATATGGGCCTATAATTGTTCATTAGTGAGGTGTGAGGAGTGAGTTGTTTTTTTTTAAGAGTGGCTTGATGACTGCAGTTTTCTGGCCCTGTGGGAAGAAACCTGAGGCCATGCAATTTAAAACATTTTTGAAAAAGCCTGTTGGCAGAATATCAAGGCAGCAGGAGGAGGATTTCAGATATTATATGATTTCCTCCAAGTTTTTATGGTGATAGGATAGGATAAAATGATAGGATAAAATTGTGTCATGCTTGAATTGATTTCAAGTGGACACAGGGACAATACATTCCCTGTTACTGAATACAATACATTCTCTGAATGTTACAGTGAAGAATGAGGCATTAATGTCATTGCAGGCCCTGGTGGACAGAAGTTCAGAGGCTACTGACACCGGAGGATTTGTTAGCCTGTCGACAATAGCAAACAAGGCACATGCATTATTATTGTTTTTGGCGTTGATGTCAGAGAAGAAGGACCGTTTTGCATTTCTCAGTTCCAAATTATAAATGCAATGTGTCTCTTTATCTAGATGTCATAATGAACCTGGAGATTTGTTTGAGACCAAGTTCTTGACAATCAGCTGCTGCAGGAAAAAGAAAAAAACACAGCAGCACTGTGTCTGTTCCTGTTCCTGCCTTTTATTGCAGAGGTGAAGGGTTAGATAAACCCAACTTATCTAAGGTTACAGGTAACATACTGCTGAATGCAAATGTACACATCATGAAGAGCACTTAAAGCACACACACACACACACACACACACACACACACACACAGGAATTCTTTCCCACATGCAATCAACTCACCATTTCCCCTGCCGATCAGCAATTGTAACATAAGAGGTTGTCTTCAGTGCGTGGTGTACAGTAGGTTCTAATGCTGTTAACCTTCCTCTATAGTTCAATTCATATTTCATTCCTTATTATTTTCAATATTCAAATTATATATTTGAATTTTTAATGCTCAAATTTAGCCTATTATTAATATTTACTATGTACCTATACACTGTGTACACAGGCTTATGAATTGCCAGTGCGACTATGTCCACTAGAGAGCATTCCAACATTACCAATAAACAGGTGATAGCTTTCTTGCTAAGTAATAATTAAGCTTAGGTACTGGATCGTACTGGATCATAGTAATTAAACTACCACTTAACTGAAATATAAATAAACCCACGTCATTATGTGCTTGTTTACATCAATACGTGACGTATTTGGGTCGGGATGCACTGCAAGCCCAAATGATAGCGTGAGTAGGAGCTCCATGTTCAAACCCCGTACTGCAGGCTGCACCACTGATCACTCAGGCTCAAGTCTTTTACCGTGGGCCTGCTTTTTCAAAACTTTTCTGTTTGTTGACGGAAATCAAAAAACTTTCCACACATCACTTCGTAAATGGTCAGGAGTGGTGATCTCCGTGGGTGCATTGCTTTCTGCCATTTTTGATATTGTAACATTAGAGGTTAATATTAGCACACTGAATGTGAGACTGTGATTCGGTCAGACTCTTTACTGAACTTTATTATTCATCAGATGTGACAAAAACATTTCATTTTCACATGCAGGTAGGCTCAGGCGAGAAGAGCGAGATTCACTAATGTTAGCCAACACATTTATAAAAAAAATTAAAAATACACATTTGAATAGTAATTTCAGCATTGTATCAGTATTAATTTTTTTACTATTCGATTTATATTTGACTCCTGAAATTCATTCCAACAGCCCTAGTAGGTTCTTCACTGGAATTGAGCTTGCCATTGATTTACCAGATAATTAATTCATAGTTGGTAAATGACGCACTTAAAAAGCCTGTTTAACAACTTCAAACACGTTTGCTGTTTGCTTTGTAGCCGTTAATTAACCACCTGTAACAGCGAAAATCTAAACCTCTAGGGACAGAATTGAGAGTGCTTATGAAGCCATATGCCAGCTTAGTGGGAAAAGTGCTGAAATCTTGAGGAAACACTCTGAGGTGAAAAAAACTTGTTAAAAAAGTATTCATTTGTAGATAAACAAACACATTAAGAGTCCAGGGTGTAGGATTTAGTGGCATCTAGTGGTGAGTTTGCAGATTGCAACCAAATGAATACCCCTCCCTTCACCCTCCCCTTCCAAGCATGAACCTATGGTGGCCACGAGACTCAAAAAACGTGAAAGGTCCTCTCTAGAGCCAGTGTTTGGTTTGTCCATTTTGGGCTACTGTAGAAACATGGCAGTGCAATATGGCTGCCTCCGTGGAGGAGGACCCGCTCTGTATGTAGATATAAAGGGCTCACTCTAAGGTAACAAAAACACAACAATTCTTTCTTTCTCCAATTTTGATTGGATTATACACTAATTAAACCATACTTATGAATATTATATTCCATTTCTTCCTAGTCTGTTCCACTAGATGCCGCTAAAGTCTACACACTGGACCTTTAATTAGCAGGTCAAAATCAATTGAAACTCCTCGAAATGGCAACAGTTTCTACACATGAAAATGAACACACTAATTTAGTAGACTGGGAATGGAATTGATTAGTCTTTCAACTTTTATCAGCATAAGCTCGCTGCTGAAGAGACATTTTTTAATTGTCTTCACAGATGACTGAGATGCAGGAATGCATGTAACGAGAAATCTTTCATCTACAAGCTCATTAGGATCACACAGCATATATTTCACAAGCAATGAAGGAGTAAAATATGTACAGTACAGGCCTACACACACTTTTGGATCTTAATCATCCAAATAAATTCAGAAAGTCTTGCCATTAAACATTTGGGGTCGCCCACTCTACCTTAAAGTAAGATATGATTGTGTTAGAGAGGGGCAAAACTTAAAGCTCATTCCACAATTAAAGGCTAAATCAATTTTACACCAATAATGACTTTAATTATGTTTTTATATATATAAAAATGTATTCATACTTGTGTTTTTTATGTGCACTGTACAGATCAATCTCCTCAGGAAAGTACTGATGTCAACAATGAGCAATGGTGAACAGCTTGACAGCATCCTGGAAATGAGTACAAGTCACATTCCTCCACTGTTCCTCCTCCACTAAACCAAAAAAAAAGTGTCTTTAATGTGGACCTCCAGTAAACAGACCCCTATGGTTGACTGAAATGATGTGCATGGTGTTATAGCTGTTTACAGTAAAGGTGAAGAATGTGGTTAAGTGTCAGCTGCAGTAAAAAGAAAAACCTCTCAAAGACGAAATACAAATGCATCAACCTTGAGTGTGACCCTGGTGGTAATAGACACATATTATAACACTCCTAAACTTTCCTCTTTTTTTCAAAATATTGTCTTACAGTCACTTAATGAGCTGCACAAACTACTATGTTCTCAGGAATCAGAAAGACACTTTCTACAGAGAGGCACGGAGGACCATTGTATAGCCAGACTTATAAAACTCAGCCCCTTGCAGATACAGCCCAAGGCTTTTTATTACCTTCCTCAGAGGCTCTCGAGGCCCCACTTCTTTGTGTCACCAACTTATTCTACCTCAACCCTACTCCAAAATCGCATATATCATCTTCATATGCCATGTCACCATGTGTTTCCATCATTTTTGACGTAATGCAACGTTGGGGCAAAACTCGTAAATGTCAGATTTTGTTTAGCCAGTCTGGGTATATGAGAGAGGCTCCTTGTGGACTGAGCCTCAGTAGAGTGCTACCTTCTGCTTCTTATACATCACAACAGTTTAAACACTCTTCTGAAAACATTCAAACTACTTCAGAACACAGCAAGTCCAAAAGGATGAAGGTGACAAACAAATCAGACAAAGAAGAACTCAAAATGTGTAGAAAGATACTGCAGACTATTTCTGAAGAACTGTAACGACACCACACTGTATATGAGATAACATTTCAAGTATGACTTATTCAGGCATTATGAGACATCTGCCCACACAAATGTATATCAAATAACATCACATGATCAAATTCATTTGACATGACAATCATGATATCATTCGTTGGGATGTGGCAGGTTGTATTTATGTAAACTTATGAAACGGCATAATTCAAAATAAAGATCTCATACAAACAGATATTAAAGAAGATTTTTCTGTTAGAACTTATTTGTCTGTTATGCCACTTCATTTAATTGGTTATTTTAAAGTTGGTGTCAGGTAACATGGGATACTTATTTAATCATTTTAAGAGTCCTTATAATCTTTTTTCCATTTCTCTGAGGGGCTCTCTTTCTTTTGAGGAATAAATTCATCACATCACAGCCTTTGGCAGACAATAGTAACTCTGCAATCTAACCTGTTCTCCATCGAGACTCCAGGAATCAATAAAACCTCTTTTTCTAAAGCCCAGACAACTTTATATCATTGAATACTGGTGTCTACCATATCTTTAACAAGCAATCAATCTTTTTCTCACCAGCTGAGAAAAAGATTTTCTTCCACGGGGAACACTCTGTCTCTATCTATCATACTGAGCCTTTACTTATATTTTAGGTGATCGTACAACAGAATCACAAAGACTGATGGATGCAGTCTCATAGAGGCACTGGAACATGAAATCAATGGCCAAATACGGAGAGCAAACAAAAGCAGCGAGCATGCTAATGGGAATTGAGAGAGAATACAAAAGATTTGGCAGTTTTATGCCACTTACATCAGTTACCAAACTGTGTCCCACATTGCTTAATAAAGTGTCCTACTAAACACAATGCACCCATTACAAAACTGAGACTGTATTTCCTAATAAGGTGTCATATTGCTAAAAACAACCCCAAGCAAATCTGGGGATTTGGGTTGTGTTCACAGAGTTGGCTGTTATGACTTGGCAAAAATTTCACCACCATTGTTCTTTTGCATAGTAGAGGAACATTATAACATTATGTTGCAACTTATTACTATAGGCTAAGGCCATTGACTATTTTTGCACCATGGAGAAGCAAACTGAGCGTAACTTTTATTACTGTAATTTACTCTTTATTCAACACCCTGCCACTCAAATGAATACATTTATGTGGGAGGAATGAGATGAGAGTTCATTACCCATATAAACTATGCGCCATCTAGTGTCAAGGAACAGCTATTGTCTTATTATGAAGGCGGATGTCTGAGGCCGGAGTGAGTTTACTTTGGTCAAGCCTCCTACTGACACTTCATGTATGACAATAAGTGAGAGCATTTTGCCTTTGGAACAAAACCACATTTTGGTCTATGCATAGAAACGGTAAGCCACAACACAATAATTGAACTGATAAATGGAAAAAATTATAAATATTTAATGAAATTAGGCTACTTATTAGACCGAACAAAGGTAGACAAAATGTAAGAGCAATGCAGAAATTTATGTTCTCTCTGAGTGCTTTGTATCAAGTTTTGGTGATTTATCTCTTTATTCTTGACATTCTTGAAATTTAGAAACCTAATTTTGGTCTGTTTCCCTCATTATAAATGCTTGCCATATAGGCTACCCCAGTGATTCCCAAACTTTTTGGCTTGTGACCTCTTACAATGAAAGGAAGAAGTGTCTACTTGTAATGCTTAACTTGCGATGTTCCCCTCAGAACTTCTCAGACTGTTTGAGTTGAATTGTTGTCAGACGCCAGAAGGGACAAAACATTCCAACATTTCACTAGACGAAGGCAAAATGTAGAGGTCCTGTCCAAAACACACATAGGTCTACACACAAACACATTTGTATAGTACTAGTGTTTCTTCTTTCCTGTGCCAGATTGATCTTGTGACCCCTTTAGTAACCCCTTTGTACCATAGGACAGAATCTATGGCAAGCCTGGTATTTTATCCGAATTATCATATTAGCTACAAATTTGGAGATTGGACATTAATCAAAAACATTTTGTAGCTGCCTGATTATGGGCAATGAGAGAGTGGAAAAACTAGCTGTAAAAAAAAAGAAAATATAGACAACACAATTAAACTTTCAAAATCTGAGGGAAAGGGTATTGATTGGAAGAAAATCAATAAAGAGTGACAGCAGCACTGGGATCAGGAGATAAGAGGAAGACAACTACATGCAATACAAAATAGAGAGGGTATTGAGAGAAATATGGGAGGAAATAGAAAAGAGGAGGCAGTAATGACCAGACTAAGAATAGAACACAGTAACCTGAACGGCACTCTCCACATTATAGGGAAGCATCCGACTGGACTTTGTGAGCATTGGCAGGTGCCAGAAACAGTAGAACATGCACTTGTTAACTGCAGGAAATATACATCAGAGAGAAAAGATATGATGGAGGGAATGACAAGATCAGGGCTGACATGAGCAGATTTAAAGGCCACACTGGAGTGTGGTGAAAGTGGACAAGGTCTGCCTGGCAGTGGTGGAAGAAGTATTGTTTACTTAAGTAAAAGTATCAATACAGTAATGTAAAAATACTCCATTACAAGTAAAAGTCCTGCATGAAAAATCCTACTTAAGTGAAAGTACATATTAGTATTAGCAGCTTGATGTAGTTAAAGTACTGCAGTAAAAGTAGTGGTTTGGTCCCTCTGACTGATATATTATCATATATGACATCATTAGATTATTAATACTGAAACATCAGTGTGTAAGCAGCATGTTACTGTTGTAGCTGCTGGAGGTGGAGCTAGTTTGAACGACTTGATATACAGTTAGCTAGTTTAGTCCAGTGGTTCCCAACATGGGGGTCGGGCACCTCCACAGGGTCACCAGATAAATCTGAGGGGTCGTGAGATGATTAATGGGAGATGAAAGTAGAAAAAACAAAGTTCTGATACACAAATCTGTTTTCAGTTATTGGACTTTATCTCTAATCTTTGATTTGTGGTGAAATATTGGATCATTTATTTAATTGAAACCATGTGAGAAGTGTAGAGGGAAAATCACTATTTGGTGGAGCTGTTAAAAACTCATAGATATCTGAAATGTGACCTTGACTACACACTGCTTTTTGTAAGATGTCACTGGTTTCATCTTTAACAATGTGTTGCATTTTAAAAGCTTTTTATATTATCCATTGTGTCAAATCATCTGAAAAGTAACTAAAGCTGTCAAATAAATATAGTGGAGTATGGAGTAATGGAAGTATAAAGTAGCACCAAATGGAAATACTCAAGTTAAGTGCAAGTACTTCAAAATTATACTTAAGTAGGCCTACAGTACTTACTGGTAAATGTACTTTATTACTTTCCACCACTGGTGTCTGGTCAGCTTTCTTTAGAGAACAGCACTGGTAGGAATAATCTGACAAACCGGATACTGTAGGAGTCAATTAACTCCAGAAGATGGCAGTAATGCAACGCCAAGGATGAAAACTGACGTTAAACCCCAAAGAAGAAGAAAAAGAAAAAGCACAAAAAGAAGAAGAAGAGGCTACCTGGCTGCATCCACACAGCAACAGCAGTAACAGCATGTCTTATAGTGCGAAGATCGGTCCGTCCATCCTGAGCAGCGACCTGTCCTGTCTGGGCAGCGAGTGTGTGCGGATGATGGAGTGCGGGGCAGATTACCTGCACCTCGACGTCATGGACGGGTCAGTTTATCAGTAGTTACTTAGCTGGATTACCCGATTGGAAGTTCAGTGCTTGAGAGCTAAAGTTAGCTAACACCAACAAGCTAAGCTACCCTGTCAGAAGTTAAGCTGAGGGTGCCAATATTTATGTAACTGGATTTGATGTGGTTCATCAGTGAGATGGCTCTCTATATAGATGTGAGAAATATTATTCTATGCTAACAATCTTGTTCTTGCCCTGCTAATTTTGACATTTATCTTCCTCGTTACACTTATGCAAGACATTACTTTGCAACTGTTTGTGCAAGATGGGAGAATTTCATCACAGCTGCAAGTTAATGTTTGGTTTTTTTTTGTTTCCTTTTGCAGGCATTTTGTCCCCAACATCACATTTGGTCATCCCATGGTAGAGTGCCTAAGGAAGTCAATAGGCCAAGACCCTTTCTTTGGTGAGAATAAAAAACATACATACATACATAGGGCTGGGTGATATGGACAGAATCAAATATCACATTATTTTTGACCAAATACCTCAATATTGATATTGTCACAATATTGTAGGGATGACTATTTGTGCTTTCACAAAATATTTACACAACAAATAAGCATTGGTGTATATAATGTGGATATAATGACTGAGTAGGTAAAGGTAACTAATAGAGCAGCTAGAACAGTCTGGTAAGTTCAGAAAATTACATCACTTTACTGTAATGCAGCCTTTAAAACTAGGAAAAGACAACACAAATGCCATATCACAATAGTACGATATCTAAAATCTAAGATATCAAGTCTTATATCACAGTATTGATATAATATCGATATATTGCCTAGCCCTATCCCCACACAACATAATGTATCACTGCTATGCTGATAACACAAAAACAGTCAATGATTCCTCCCAGCTGGTTAAATTAGAGATGTACTCGTCAGAAGTCCATCACTGGATGTGCAATGATGTCCTGCATTTGAATGCACACAAGACCGAAATGTTGCTTGTTGATCCAGCTAGATTCAGATCATTTTTCACAAATTTTTCCATTAATCTTGATAGCTGCACAATTTCTCAGAGCCATACAGTTAAGAATCCGGGAAAAGCATTTGATCTTTCTCTTACATTTTAGCCACACATCAAGTATATAACACAGACTACCCTCTTCCACCTTCGTAACATGTCCAAAATATGGCCCATTCTATCATATTCAGAAGCTGAAATCCAGAAAGGATTTCTACAATTCAGTTTCCTCTTGCCTACCTAAGACAGGAACCAAAGGTCTCCAATTTGTCCAAAATGCAGCTGCCCGAGTCCTCACAAGGTCTAAGAAATTGGGTCATATAACACTGGTACTGATGTCTTTGCATTGGCTACTAGTTCAAGTAAGAGCTGATTTCAAAATTCTGCATCTTACTTATAAGGTTTTAAATGGACTGGCTCCTTCATATATCTTCAGCCTTATTATTCTGTATACTCCATCACATCCTTTACTCTCTCTTGATGTTGGTTACTTTACTGTTCCTAGATTCAACAAATAATCTTTTGGTGGTAGGGACTTACCATCACACGTGTGGGAGGCAAGATCTGTTGAGACTCTCAGATCTAGGCTGAAAACACATCTTTTCTTTTCTTATTATGGTCTCTCCTGATTTCACCAGCTGGGAACTCAAATCACTAAATGTTTTCCTCTTTGACAAGTAGTTACCCCAACCCTGTTCCAGTTAAACAATCTTTGTTTTTAAATTCCTTACCTCAACCTTGTTGTTATATTGTGCAAGTGTGTGTACTTTTACATGTAACATTGTGTGCTTTTTGGTGGTGTTTTTATTAACTTGTAAAGTGTACAGAGACTCTTTGGGTGATGTGCACTTTGAATAAACCGATGTTGAAGTTAAATACACTTTATCTAAAAATAACTTAACTTAATTATCCTTTTGAACTGAGTCATAAGAGGCCTCTTCTGTGCCGTGGAATGTATTGTGATTGTGTTAATGTTGCAGACATGCACATGATGGTGTCTCGGCCGGAGCAGTGGGTGAAGCCCATGGCTGCAGCAGGAGCCAACCAGTACACATTCCACTTAGAGGCCACCACCAACCCTGGAAACCTCATCAAGGAGATAAAAGAGAGTGGCATGAAGGTGAGAAAATGCTGCTGCAAAATAAACAGACTGAACAACATTAGACCTGTATAGAGTAGAATATCACTAATCAGTGGAATAATGGTGTAATGAATCTTAGGATGTATTTAAGAAACCACATATGTAGTAGGCTTGTCCGAAAAAACTTTAAAACTCTGAGAAATGTATTTGTATTCGTACCAGACTAAATTTATTTTTCAGATTATCTTTCATAGTAACACTGTGAATTTTGTAGGTGGGTTTGGCCATAAAGCCTGGTACTACAGTTGAAGAGCTAGCACCCTGGGCAAACCAGATTGACATGGCTCTGGTCATGACTGTTGAACCTGGCTTTGGAGGACAGAAGTTTATGGAGGACATGATGCCCAAGGTATGGACAAACCACAGGTAGTTGGAAAAAGTAAGAGGAAATAACACAAACTACAGCTTCAAAGCTCAGTGCACAGTAAATCTGCACCTGTTTGATACAGTATCAGTATACACTGAATATTACAAACCACCTACAGTGGTGTGTTGTTGGTCTGTGCCACTTTTATGGTTCTTCTGTTATTTTGAGGCACTATGACATACATACAGTAGAGTGAGACAAAGTAGATGCAGCCTACTTATAATTCCCTCACAGTTGAAATACAACAGAAGCACAAATTTGTACATGGTATTTGAACTTATGTAAACTAGTAGCAAAGTTATCAAAAGTTCTGGAGAAACCATGAACAAGTTAAGCTCAGTGACAACTACACAACTTCATTTATCACTACAACAGTACTGGCCAATTTTTCATGTTCCATTTATAGCTACTGATCTTTCTCAGTCTTCAGCAGGTGAGGAGCAAGTTTAGACACCTGGAGGCAAATGCACCAGTCAGCAGTTAGTAAGTTCAGACATAGCCTAAGTGTAAACGTAAGTGTTTACTAAGTAGAGATTTACATATCACTGAATGAACCAGTTACACAACACAAACTAGTGCTTACGTAGAGGCGCATTGTTCCTAAATATTTACACTTACCAACTGCCAGGTGGAACTGTTGCATAAGATAGCTGAATGAACCAACTGACAAAGCTCACGTTAGCTTGCTAATATTTGACCTGTTTCGATTAAAGAGTAAAAGAGGTAATGTGGAAAATGGTCAACATATCTGACCTGATACTTTAGATTCCACAGACAAAGAACACAAAACCTCAAATTACAACACTTTATGCCAATAATGTTAGGCTAAATGATCAAATAATTTTAGTTAGCTTAGCATAATCGAATATTTCCCTCTCACTGTAAACTGCATGAATACTACAAATTCTAAAACACATATTCATCTAGGTATTCAGATACAAATAAAACAAAGTCAGACCTATATTCACAAGGGACTGGAAGTTTAGTTTATTCTTTCTTTTGGCCCCTAAAACTGTTATTTTTTTGGGAATTATGGTACAGTTTGTGATGCTGCGGTGACTTCCTATTGTTGGTTGCTTCTTTTTGGACAGGGTTACGGATGTTTCCTAGCAACCAATTTACACTTTACCAAAGTGTTTACTAGCTAAGACATTTCTTAGGTTTTAATGGTGCAACCTGATTTAGTAAATCTCTAGTAGAAACTAAGGACTTAGAAGGACTTGGTAATGAATTTAGAAACAGCCACTGCGACCCACTTCTGATACTTGATCTGGAACTAAGATATGAAATGCTCAGCAGAGCTCCCTTCAACCAAAATAAATGCATGAGAGCTGAAACAAGTTGTAGCCTATAAACAACAATTGTATATCTCAGCAAGATGATTATTATATACCTGTTTCAAGCGGGAGATGTGCGAATGTTGAAAAGACTAACTAGTTTCTTATATATTCATGCTTAATTGTTAAATTACAGACTAACACTACAAAAATGCCAGGTGCAGTTTCACTTTCACAATGATGCAAGATTCCAGTCTGCAGCTGTAGTTTCATACAAGTTTTAGTTAAACTACAGGACTACACAAGATTATTACATCATTACATAAGTAAGTAAATAAAGATGCGTTTCAGATTCAGTGCTGTCTTATTTCTCATCTTCTGATGTCTCTCTCGCTGTGTTTCTTTTTTTAACACAAGTGGGAAAGCCGGTTTGACTTAACCGATTACAGCCCGATAGAATCACCTGTTCATCAAAGCTTTTCTTTCAGTCCTGATAATATCTACCAAATGTGTTGTAACATGGTGTTGGGCAGGTTTTGAGCCTTTGTTTCATGTGTTTTGTGTTTCTGTGCATGTGACCAGGTGAGCTGGCTGAGGAGTCAATTCCCTTCGTTAGACATCGAAGTAGATGGAGGGGTCGGCCCTGACACCATTCACAAGTGTGCTGAGGTAAGGAATACAAACACATATCAGCCTAATATAAAAACAAACCTAAAACTGAAATGGGAGTTACTCTTACAATGTGTGTTTGCTCATATTCGCTCTAGGCAGGAGCCAACATGATTGTGTCAGGCAGCGCTGTGATAAGCAGCGACGACCCTCGTTCTGTCATCGCTCTTCTGCGCACCGTGGTGGCTGAAGCAATCCAGAAGCGCTCGCTAGACCGCTGAGATGTCTTTTTGTGTGTGTGCGGAAGTCCCCGCAGCGACACTCTACCTGCCTGTCCCAGCAATACACCACAGCAACCAGTGGAGCGGACTTAACACGGACATTTCTAGGGTAGAAGTCGAGGGTTGTGGTCAGAGCAGGGGGGCTTCTGCGGAGGGGTGAGCTGATGGCCAAATCCAGGTCACTTTGATGTGAGTGAAGCTCTACCGTGCCTCTAAAAAACCAGTTTGAACTTAATCCTGTCATGCAACAATCTCCTCTCTGAACAGTTAACTCAAAGTGAATACCAGCTTTGGAACAACCATGTGAAGACTGGAGCAGGGGTCACGCTGATTTCACATCTGTAAACATTCCCAAATATTACTTTGACTTACACTGTACGTTTTAAACTATGAATTAAGTATGGAAATAAAATGGCCTCAGGAGCACTGCGTTTAGTTATCTTCTGTGTTGCAAGTCATTAAATCATGTTTCATACATCATAAAACGGTTGTCTCTTTCACTGTACACTACTGAAGTCCTTGATTTGGTTTTGCAGATTAAAAAGCCTCAACAAGAATTTCTGACATGTGGATTCTTTGCTCTGGACTGCAGCTCATATTTCCAAACATCAACAAAGTGTTGGCAGATGTGTAGCGTAATAAAAACACAGAAAATCACTGAATGAAACCCAGAGATCTCTTCTTTCTTGGTTGGCCTGTCATGTCATGGCTTAAGGCTAATTCTGACTGGATGTGGAGTTAGACTTACTGTTTAGTCATTTTCTTTTGAGGTTAAACAATCTTGATTGAATAAATCCTGTGCAAGATGTGTTTGAAAAGGAAGCATGCAACATGTATTAATACTGGAAAAAGAAAACCTGCATGAATGAGAGGTTCTTAAAGTAGTCAATTAAAAAAAACTAAACCCATAAAAGGTATTTAGAAAGTAGATATGAATAATGTCATGTAATATACAGTATATACTAATGTTTATGAACCAAGCTGTTGCTGTCTTTTACTGCTGTTTCCTTCTTTATGCACTAGATGGCGTATCTGGACACAAACCCCTAATAGTTTTGGGGGGGAGATTCCCAGTAAGCGTAAGAAATCTTATAATTAAATTGTAGGCATGTATTATTAATTTGTAAGCATGAACAAATATCTCACACAGCTCTAGATTAGAAACGCAGTGCTGTAATCAATAATGCATTCACAACTCATGGTGTTAACAGAGCCAGTAACAGCAGCAGCAGAGAATTGGTGAGAAACAGACTGATTCTCTACTGAAAAAATGATTTTGGCACAGTTACTTAAAAATAAGCTGTGTTTTTGTGCACGTGGAGACTGCTGTTTTCAATGTTAAAACACCCACTTTTAAGTTCCAAGTTATTACATTTCAGAGTTGTGTTGTTAGTCAAGTGAAGCGTGCATCAGTGGTTCCACTGACCATTTAAATGGAATAAGGAGAAATTTTGTGAAATTTGTGAGCATTTTCAGGAATCAATATGTAATATCACATTCATTGAGCCAGACTGCAGTGGAGCCCTTTTCCTGAGGACACCCAGAAAGACTAAAGACATGTCTACAGTATCTCTCATCTCCTTGTCTCCTGAAAGGATCCCTGCTGTCAATGAGAATCACCCATGACATATTTCAAACTGCAAGCAGCTCGCTCTCAATAATGCATCACATGTCTGGGAGGCAATTCACAGACTGTTAAAATATTGATGCCAAAAATCTGTATTTTTATTTTAAACGTCAAATATAATGGCAGATAATGTCATCAGGAGAACATGTTTTTTGCCCACTGGATCATAGAGGTTTATATGGTGGGTGTGCATGTGACAAGAGAGTTTGTGTATGATACATCTTCATGAGGGAATCTCCTGTGACCGATTTCTGCTCTAATAGATGGTGACAGGCGTTTTGTAAACCAATGTCACTGCTGCCTCGCAAAAGACAGGGACACAATCCGGTGTGAGGGAGTAGTCAGCACCTACACATGCTCCACACTCCTTAAACCATGTAGCTCTCTCATTACCAGTTAATTAACAGTTCTCCCTCCAGATTATCCTGCACTGTTTACACATCATTTATTCATTCATTATGACATCATAAATGCCGAGAGAGAGAAATATGAGGAGGGGCAATAGTGACAATGACAGAGTTAGTGTATGGAGGTTGCTCATACACACACACACACACACACACACACACACATATGCACCTCATGCTATACCCTAACTTATACATCAAAGTCTCTTATGAGAGACTTTCTGCTCCGGTGCCATGACAACCACATCCACAGGTAGGTCATTTTTGGTTAAGAGCAGTAATAGATTGGGAATGGCAGAGATATAAAGTATAATGGTTAGAGATCCATCAGTGCTTGGCCTTTCCTCCCAGTCACGTGTGTATAGCTTACGTCTTTGAAAGCATGTCACTGAGCATGTATAAGAAAACCTAGCGCACACATACACACACACACAGGGAAAGGTAGAAAAGAGAGAGATCATAAATTGATAGTCCAGAAAGGATTTTATACCAAGAATGAGTCAGACAGCCATCGTGTAGAGATTTTGATCTTCATAGCACCGCCGTGAGGCAATGTCTCAGTGCCGAGTAGAGGTGTGTGGAGACTTCAACACAGTACCACAGGCTGTTCAATCACACTGTGGGGATGGACAGATCACCAAACAGTGGGTTCCTCCAAAGCCAGTTTGCGAACGGCAGGATTACTCACCCACAAGAACACACACCACTACAGGGAGCCTCTCTGCCTGGTTTGAGTAGGTGTAAAATCCACATCTGGAAATTTTACTCCAGGATCTAACACATTCTCATACCAGTATCTTTAACCATATTTGTGATCATGAGAGATGAATCACTAGATGAGGAACCATTGTATAAGTTGTAAAATATTCAGTGGGCTTTTCCAAAGACACTGTTTGAAGTAGCTGTTCAACCCATGGGAAGATGGTTTTACATTTCCTCTCTTTTTTTTTTTCTTTTCTTGCTCTTTCTGATGCCATTTATTTTTTTCCCATCTATTCACTGCTGCATTTCCTTTGCCTCCATCCCCCTTCCTCCTGGGATAATTATATAGTAGAATTATATCTTTCTGCTTCTCTCCTCATCTTCAGCACTAAAGGCGCATTAGTGAACTCTCTTTGCCTGCTACTTCTCATTCATAATTACTTGGCATCCCACAGGAGAAGAAGATGCACATCGCTGATTAGCTCACTGTTGTTACCACCTTTACTTATGCATAAAGCCCTCATCTGATTGAGTGTGCATAATCGTATTAACAATTAAAAAAACAACTTGCCTAGAATAACATTACAAAAGATTTCTTTGCTTTGCCCTGCAGCAAGGTGGGCTGTATTGTACAGTGTATATGATGGATAACTGATCTTGTTATACACAGAAGAGGGCAGAGTTTAACAGGGCAGCTATTGCCCTTGTTGCTTCTCAGCTCCTCGTGTAAAATGCCTAAAGCCATACTACTGTGGTGATTATTTTATGATCTCTTTCACTACAGGTTAAAATTACTCATTTGATTGTATGGAACTCTTTATATATAGCAACAACTGTTACTGACAGTTAAACTGGGATGGATTCAAGGTAATGAAAGTCAGTGCACCATCTTAGATGTACAACATATTAATGCCAGTTTTTAAAAAAATCTATGCCAGCGATGACTCTAGCGATGGCTCCGGCGATGTCAGTGGGAGGATGAGTTAAATGTCTTGACTGTTGAATGGGCTTTGAGATTTGGTGTGGGCATTCATTTTACTCACAGGATAAACTGTAATAACTTTGGTGACTTTTTGATTTTGTACCATCGTACCCGTAAAAGTAATGACATTCCCATCACCTCAGGTGTACTTGTTTAGTGCTAATTAGTAAATGTTAGCATGCTAACATGCTAAGCTAAGATAGTTAACTTTGTAATCATAATACCTGCTAAACATCAGCATGGTAATAAGGTCATTGTTAAAGGATGGGTTCACGATTTTGTCCATCCGTCCTAAAACAACAGCCAGGTACCCACATGAACATTGACATGTTTTTCTTGCCATTCCTCCTGTTCATACCGACCATTAGAAGATCCCTTCATAACGCACTTACAATGTAAGTAATGGGAAACAAAATCCACAGAATGTATTTAAAAGTTTATTTGAAAATAATATGAGGCTTCAGCTGCTCAAATTAGTCAACTCATAGTCAATATCTTTCAAAGTTACAGTCTTTTTAGTGCCAAATTCCCTTTTTTTGTTACTATACGTTCACTGTGGCTGAACAGGAAAACACTGCCCGTGAAGACACAAAGAGGGAATTTTTTTTATTAAAAAGATTCACTTTAATACACTTTATTTATAGACTCCTTTTCAGGGTATTCAAAGACACTTTACATAAGTTAAAATGATCATAGAAAACTTTGGAAGATATCCACTTTGTTTGACTAACTCAAGACAGCTGAAGCCTCCAATTATCTTCACATAAACTTGTGCGTGTCATGTGAGACGAATGACTGAAAAAATGTGGGTGAAACTCACCTGGTGTAGCCTTTATAAAAAATGTGCAAATTTGAGAGCACAAATAAGTGTTTGATACCCTCGAACTTTTAACTTGTGACCTGACATTACTTACAATCAGCCCGTCAAATTAAAGGATACGTTCACAATTTTTCAAGTCTGTCTTAAAACAATAGGCAGGTGCCCATGTGATGACTGAAAAAGGTTTTGCTTGCTGTAATCATTCCTTCCTCCTGCAAAAAAGTTGCAAAAGCAACAGGAGAGCTTTGTTCGAGAAAAACAACCGGACATCCTGAACATCACATCGGGCATTTTAACCGTATTTTACTGTTTTAAGCCAAACCATGATTTTTCCCTAACCAAATGATTTTGGTGCCTAAACCTAAACAACTGTGTTAAATGAGATGCGAGAAGATTAAAAATGGATAGTAAAAAGTTCTACCTGCTTTGACAAGCTAACTTCAGTAGGATAAAGGTGAAGACAAAATAGCCATGGCTAAATTTTCCTGGTAAATGACAGATTTTTTATGGTCATTCCACCTATCAGATATGAAATGTTCATTTAAGCTTTCAGTAAACCAAAAGAAAACAAGGAATGCCTGGAACAGTAATTAGCTCTCCATCTGAATCTCCAGGATTCACAGGGGAACGTTGCCTTAGTAGCAACCTTAGCGGTTTACTCCATCTAGGGACACCCAGTGAAAGTAAACAAAGAATTTTAGTGTTTATCAATTATGAATGAGATGAGAATATTCCAATGTGTGTGTTTGTAAATTTCTGCATGTTTTTAATCCATAATGAATGATGTTGGGCCATCAGTGTTTTTGTTGTTTATATGTCAGTAAGTGTCTGTGTGTTTTGTGTTTGTGCGCATGAATCATGTGACTTGCTTGAAGTTTCCATGACAATCATCAGCAAACTCTTAACATTTTTCCAATTACCAGCCTTACCTAATAGACCCTTAATACAGCTATTGATTCTTTTTTACTGGCAGGATTTAAAGGGAAATTCCGGTATTTCTCAACCTGGACCCTATTTTCCCATCATTTTGGGTCTAGCAGACTAATAGGGACAAACATTTTTGGAACTGGTCCAGTACTGAGTGAGAGTGCCTCAGCCAGCATCTGCGAAATGGGCTGCAATGTAATTCCTGGGGGCAATTGCGCCCATCGAAGTATGTCCACTAAAAGTGCTTGTTTTTGACAGGCTCAGATTGTTATTATAAGTGTCTGGGAACGAAAGTAAACACAGGAACTAGCCGCCTGTGGCAGCATTATGGCTAACTTTTGAGTTTCCTTACACTCCAACTGCAGTGAAAGTCAGCCTCATACGTACATGTAAACAAACCGGATGAATACGTCTGTGACTTAAATACTGTAATTCCTCACACAGTTATATGAGATGATGGGGAAATAGGGTCCAGGTTGAAAAATACCAGAATATCCCTTTAACACGGATCACACTGTGTTAGAGATTACTGACTGCTGCTGAAACATCAAAAGCAAATTGCAGCATCATGGTTTCCAGCAGTACAGGTGGTGCATCTGTTCTCCTTCTACTTTCATTATCTAGTTTACATTTCATTCTACTTAAACCATGTGGGAGGAAAACCAGGGCGCTACCCGAGACATGAATGTTAGAGTTAGTGGATTAACAGGATTTCTCTTTTTCTTATTGACTCACACTTACGTCACAAAGTGAGTCATACCACATGAAGCAATGTGGTATCAAACAAAGGTGAGTGCAACAAGCTGTGCACAGGCCTCAGCAGACCAGTCACACTCTACAATCTGTTAGTTTCGTAGCTCTGCCTCCCTTATGTCTTCACGTCTTAGAACAGAACAACCTGTCTGTTCTGTTTATAGCGGATGCTGAGCATTGTGTGTTGGTAAGTCAACTTGTTTTTGTACATGAGCAAATATTCCCTGTTCATATTCACACTCGTGTGCTATTGATCTGGACTCATCTTTGTGGATTTTGCTGTCTGTCCTTGTTATGATGCATCCACGCTCGCCACAGTGAAGGTGTCCTTTCTTTGCATTCTCTCCAGCGCTTCCTCTCTCGCTGGTAATAAATCATAATCCTTTTTGCCTGCCTGCTGCCCTGGCGCGTTGGATGGTTAAGTACTGTCTGCCCATGTGTGCCCTCTGGTGTCTGCATCCTCAGCGAGGAATATGGATTTGTGAGTGTTGCTTACTTTTATGCAAAACAGATCTTTCCTTATAGGGTGTCTGCTTGAGAAAATGGAGACGGGGAACAAAAAAATCTGGGAGAAAGTGGGACAAGGAGATAGCGCTTAAAGGGGGAGGATTCAGTGTTTTTGCATCCTGTGAAGTTGTGACAGAGCTGGCTGACAATAACATCAGCAATATCAGTGCGCCTGCTATCAGCGCTAGCAGCATCTATAGATCTTTGAGTGTGGGGGCTCTTTCAGTCATGACAGATTGTTTTGTCAAGAGTCGACCAAAAGCTCTTGCAGGGGAACCAGCATGCATCACAGAGCCCAGAAAACGATCCACTAACTCCACAAGCAAACACCAAACTATGATTTTTCTTGCAGTGAATGCTATTTTCCCCTCGTGTCACCGTGATTTATGAAAAGGGTGGCAGCATTTGTTCTTGGCTTCATTGGGTATGTGTGCATCAATATGAGTTAATGTGAATTCATGGGAGAAGTCAGAGTCAGAGAGAACTTTATGAATAGCATGGGCTGGTGAAACACTGCAGTTTACTGCATGGGAGTTATGCCTGTGAGAGAGAGAGAGAGAGAGAGGAAGAGTGAGCGAGTCCATCTGCATTGGATGAGTTATGAATGGAGAGATGTGATTTGCTGAGGCTGTCAAAAAAGTGCCGGGTTAACTTGCGAGAGCCCCTCTAAGCATAATTTATCCTCTGACATGCTGACCCATTCCTTCTCTCTCTCTCTCTCCCCATCTCTCTTTTACACACACACACACACACACCAACAGACAAATGCAAACTGAACATACACAGTAAATAAACCCTCATGTTGTTCAGGAGCTCAGAGGTCAAAATCCCACGCAAAAACACCCAGCTGCCTGCAGGGCATTAACCTTGAGTTCACGGTTAAAGCAGAACTAGATGATTGGGATGGTAGCTGGTACTATTTTAGTACAGCACGGTTGTTTTGAGAAAACTGGATCGATATGCTGTTCTGATAAATCATCTCCAAATACTGCAAAATACATACGCTTGAAAGGAAAACAGGGATTTGCTCTGAATGTATTTTATTGCAATAAACTGACAATAGCAAAGTGCCTTTTTAATGGTCACGATGGCAACTATTTGACAGAATAACAGAAGAGAAAATAAACAAACCATGGTCATATAAAAATACATCACTGAAAAATAAAGCATCACTGGCTGAACTGAAAACATCACCACAAACTATTTTACACCTAAACCTGGAGCCAGCACACAGTCAATACATGCAGCCCTCAAAACGCAGCTACAACACCATCAGAACGTCTGGAGGAACCTTGGGAGGCAGCTATGGATGGTATTATTATTATTATTATTATTACTACAAAAACATCGTTCAGAGCACGACTGTACAGCTCCGATGATGATGGCGGCATTGTGAAACACACATACACACATACTCTGTAACCACACCCTCCACTTCCTGGCTCAAGTCTAGAAAGATGAAATGAGTTCAGTTTTGAATGAATGAAGTCCAAGATTATGAGATTTACACACTGAAGCTAAAGCTGCTGTTCAGTGGCAATCAATTACCCAACCTGCATCTCTGGGAATGTTCAAGATTTATAAAAGGCAATCATTCAAACCAACAAACAAGCTCCTGTAGTTTTTGCTTATGAAAAACTGAAATCAGGTCCCTATCAGTATTTATTGCCAATGCAAATACAAGTAAATAAGATATGAAACCATTACTGTCAAATCACTAAGACCCTTTCCAAGAGCTCAGTCATCAATTATCCCTGGTGTTATGGCAACAAAACAGGAAGTTAAAGACTATTTATCATATGAAAAGAGAGAGGTAGGCTGCACACTGGATATTGCAATTTAATGAGGCAACATTTCAACCACCAAGCTCTGTTCTGCAAACTACCATGCGAGAAAAAAACTGGCTATATGTACTGTATATGCACACAGAATATGACAGCTCCACCTACAATTATATCACATGATACCAAAAGAAACTTAGACTATTTACAGATTTATCTTCCTCATGCACAATCACAACACTGTACTAATTTCTATCATTGTACATTTGTCAAAAATGTGTATTATACAGTTTATACCCTGTAGAGTCTATTAGCCAGTTGTAGGAAAGTTGCCATCGGACTTCACATATACTGTATATATAGTGGACACTGTCTTGGTTTATAGAAGTTTTTTGTATCATGTGTTTTTCTGATTGCATGTGGAGTTTTCAGTTTTTCTCTTACATGAGCGTTTGCCTGACAAAGATCATGATGTTGCCTCATTAAATAATTGGTTTCTTGCAATATTCTGTGTGTGAACTACTTCTCTTTTTCCCTTGCATGTTGCTTTCATCCTGCACCCAACTGAGGTTCGATGTGCACACTATCCAAATATCTCTGGTGTAAAAGCACTTGTAAACACCAAAGTAATGATGAGTAGAGACATCTAATTAAAAGGGCCCTTCCTTTGAAGACACAGATCAATTTAGTTGTAGCTGAATTCCCTGCACATGTATCGCGTGTCTAACTTCCTTGACTTAAAAGCGCCGGCTATTCTGCACATGGAATAGTGTGGTCTACTTGAAATGGACTGGTTACCTTGAAAAACAGTGGAGGAAGGTGAAATATCAGACCCCGCTGGCTTGTGTCAGTATCAGTTATGTACTTTTGGCGTTTTTGACACAAATCTGTTTAATGAAGTGCTGCATGAAGCAAAGCATTAAAAAGACAACTATAAGCAATAATATCAAACACAATCTCCACAACAGCCATTCTTGAAATAAACCACTTCACAGGTTCGAAGGGCATCTGGAATTGGCAGTCAGATATTGTAAATAAATGAGGGACCGGGCTTTGCGTCAACTCTTGGCTCAGGAAGTTGGGGGGGGTTGGGCACTGCTCTGTCACACAAACACAATGCTCAAAGAGTTCAAAGTTTACAAAACATCAAAATTCCTCCTGCAATATTGTCATGCAATATACATGTTGACACGATTGAGACAACAATGTCAAGTTTCGAGAGTTTTCATGTCCAGTCTGGCAGTGAGAGGGTTAGGCCCAGATCGGGTAAAGGATTTCACACCTCTCCTGGCTGTTGCGTTCCAGGGAAGGTGACAGATTTTCAACCCTTCTGCCTTGCGTCAGGGGAGCCGAGGAGGACGCCCTCAGCTAGAATCCATGATTAGAAGATGTTTTAACAGTTCAGTTTCATCAGTCTTTGATCAAACATCCTACCTAGGTGTTACATCACATTTCACTAAATAAACGCGACTCAAGCAAAAAGCATCAAGTGAATCCATTTTCGTGACTTGTCTGTTCAACTATTGTACATGTAAAGCCACAGTAATTTTCATTATAGGTATAGATATACAGTGTTTTGACACTGACCGAACTTGACAACCCGGTATGAAATGCTACAGACTGCAATGCGCAGGACAAATCTAGCATTTCTACATCTACCACATTGCCATCACACAGGCTATTGACATAATCTACTTGGTGCAGTTGCCTGGCAACACAAGCAGCACAGTTCTTAAGGAATTTCAAAGCAAAAAGAAAATCTTACAAAGCTATGCAAAGTAGTATAAAACAATAAATAGAAAAATCTTTAAAATAAACACAAAAGTCAAACATTTGCCCTCACCCATCAATGTGTTTTCATATAATGTGCAGATAACATTTTTAGAGTGTTGTACTACACATCTACATATTAGTAATCTTCAGTGTGGCTCTTAATAAATCAGAAGTTGTTTTTTTCTTAAACTAATATGCATCTTTTCAAATTCTGATATCTTTCAAAGAAAGGACAGAGTGGTTGTACTGGGCAACTTAAAGAAATGTGCAAGAATTTAATTTCAGTCAATAACCCCCACTGTGTAATTTAAGCAGGACAATTCAACTGATTTAACATGAGTGTAAAAATTGCCCTTTTGCCCACAAGGCCCCTAAACCCACAGCAGGAGGTAAGCAGACATATTCAATCTGCCTCAGAACCAATCCGCTTTCCTCCTCTCTTTAAAACTTCAAACATTAGCTGCAGAGGACAGCGTGGAAATAAGGAGGTTTTGGCACTGAAAAAAAAAAAAATCCCTTATGTCAAAGTACGTATATCCTCAGCAGGAGAGAGCTGTTCATTTATTCTCCATCCTTTCCGACCTCCCTCCCTCTTTTTTTCTCTCGCCGTCTCTTTTCGGAGAGAAGGAGGATAGAAGAGAAGAGCGGAGCAGTCTCTCACTAAGGCCAGAGTGTCTGGCAGTGTTTAAGTGGCGCACCAGGACCTGTTTCTGTCTGCCAAGGCAAATTCATTGTGGAGGCAGGTGGGCCAGCACACATACACACATCCTCACTTAGGACACAGACTTGTGTGTCCTTTGCTTTGTCTCTATGCAGGCTGGCAACCAAGTCATCAGCTACGGAGTCAGTGGGAGCAGAGCATCACTATGGCAACCAACATAGTGGGCCAGGCTGCTCTTGGATCATTGCGGAGACTTTTTTGGCATCCACTCAGTGCCGGAGTTGATTATAGAGTTCCTTCTCTTAAATGTTCTTCCCGGATTGGCCAATGATCTCATGTGCACAGTTTCTTTTCTTTTGAAAAATAGACAAATATTCAGAATAATAAAAATCAAAATGCAGCTATGAGACTAAGTTTCACAGAAAACAAAAAGTTGAGAGGCTCATGATACTCTCTTGCCCTTCGATTCTCACTCGCACAATTACTCGTGCTAACATGGCACACCCATTCTAATCCCCACACACACACACACACACACACACACACACACACACACACACACACACACACACACACACACACACCATAAAACAGGCAGCCACCAGGGTTGGAATTTTTAAACTGATCAACTGATTGACTAATTCAACACAGCAGTGAACGACAGTAAGGTCTGAAGGTGGAGTCCAGATATGCTCCCTGACATTCTGTTGGCTGGATCCGCGATGTGCGCGTGGCAGTGTGCAGGACCCTCGTTTAGTCAACGGAGCCAGGGTGCAAGCTGAGTGCAGGTGGATCCAGACAGGTGGGAGAGTAACTAAGGTGAGGTTCTTTAATCCACAGGAGCGGGGCGCCGTTCTTGCCTTCTTGGCTCTTGCTGTTGTTGCGGCTCTTGTAGCGCACCAGCAGCAAGGCGATGAGGAGGATGCCGAAGATGGGGAAGGGGTAAAAGAAGACGAAGTAGAAGAGGGAGTCATTGGAGCACACAACCGACTGGAGAGTGGACACTGTTGACAGAGAATATACAAATCAGGGTTTTTCAAGGGTTTTCTTGTATTATTTTTAGGAAATTAAATGGATTTCTAGTTCTAGGTTTTTGTGACTCTTATAGCATTTTGAATGGTCTTCATACAGTTACAAATAATAATACTAAAACTTTATTTATATAGCCTCTTTCATACATGGGGTGAAGCTCAACGTGCTTTACAATAATGTAAAGAATCAAGTGCAAATACTGCGTGGTAAAACCAAACAATCAAATGAGTAACAAACAAAAGAGGCTGCAAAAAGCGAGAACAGCTATGTTAAGAACAATAGAGTATGTGAAAGAAATAAAACAAAAGGAAAGCATAACAATAATAAAATATGTAAAAAATATGTAAATGATATTCTATGATATCTAGTTGTTGACATTTGTGAGTGCATCTTTTTGACTTCTTTAGATCCCACCGCTGCATTTGACACTATTAATCACTCGGATTTAACCATAAACAGTAGGTGGTCTGCTTCTGGCTCCACTTTCAACTGGATTTGTTCCTATCTTCAAAATGAATGTTGTGACTGGGGAAGCAACATCATCCGAGGCTGGGGTGACATATAGAGTACCTAAGAGCTCCATGACTGGCTTATTAATATTCTCTTTTTACTTGTACTGTTACACAGATGACACATTAGGATTGAGCGATATAATCTACATATACCATGAGACAAAACATTCATAAGAGCAGCAGTTAATTACATACTAAGCTCAGTATAATTTAGTTTATAAAGGACTTACCCTGTTGCAGTACATTGACAATAGTGAACCCAGAATTATTGGTGGCCAGGCGGTACCATGCGTTGCGGGGGTTAAGTAGCCACTCCTCTACATGGCAGTAGTATCGGCCTGTGTCTGTTGGCCGTGCACCCTGAATGGTTAGGCTGTACTGGTCTGAGGTCATCCTCTCAAACTGCAGGCGGGAATTTGGCCCCGCCTCCTCTCTGGGACTGCAGTTTCCATTTCCGAAAACGGCATCATGTCCGATGGAGAACACGCACTCTCGCTCTCTCTCTTCTTCGGCCAGCTGCTCCTCCTCATCCTCGTCTTCGGGGCGCTCCACGTACCAGGACACGGAGAAGCGGGAGTCCCGGGATGACTGGGAGGGAATGCTACAGCCCAGTCGGATAGAGCCAGCCTCCGGCACTGTGACGTTTGACTCCATCTCCTCCACCTGCAGTCGAACCTCTGCAGATGTGCAAGAAGATAATAAGAGAAACAGAAGAAGGACAGAAAAAGTGGACACATATTTAAATATATTTCTTAGAGCCCAGCAATACAGCACAAGTCACAATATTCACTCAAAGCAACATTAACAGCTGCTTTTTGAGTGCTGCTTTTATGAATAATTAGTCTATTAATCAATTAGATGATCAACATAGGTAATAATTTGAGTAATTTTCAAGTGAAAATACCAAACATTTCCTGGTTCCGGCTTTTCAAATGTCAGAATGTTCTTCTTGTCTTTGTCTTATATGATAGTAAACTGAATATCTTTGTATTTTGGATTGTTGGTAAGACAAAAGAAACAATTTGGAGATGTCAACTTGGCCTCTACGAAACTGTGATAGACTTTTTTTCAATATTTTATGACATTTTATAGGAAAAAAACAAAACAAAAACAGCAAATGAACAACAAACTTTCAAAATCTGCAAACAAAGAAAAATAAAAAAAAAGTCCCACAGTGCCTGTAGCCATCAACGGTCTTTGAGCTCCCCAGCAAGGTTAGATTCTTCCCCAAGGCCAGTGTTTCTGTCTGTATGGGTATGCTACAACCCTTTAGGGGTGTTACAATGACCCAGTTCTGCTGCAGTTTAAAAAAAAAAAAAAAAAAAAAAAAAAAAAAAAAAAAAGAAGCACCGAAGACCTGGCTTGCTTGGGCTCCTCTCACACACAGTTTGGAACGATCGTCTTGTTAAAGCAAAACGAGAGGCAGGAAGGACAGCAGGAGAGCTGAGAAAAAAAAAAAAACTAGTGCTGGCACACATTTCCACTCATCTTTCCTCCCGACAGGCAGATGTCTGGATGACTTCCGAGGTGAATGTATTTTTAAGCACCTTAATGAATATCCATGATGTTTATACAGCATATTTGATGTATCTTATGTGATTTATTCATATAGAAATCTACATATTTATTAATAATATACTATATCTTCCTGATTAAGTGTAAAATAATGACAACCAAGTCCATGGTGAGCTTCAACAAACAAGTATGCGTTTACTTTTTGAATCAAAGGTGATACTAAGCCAAAGCATGAAAATAATCAATTCCTTAGACACACACAAAAAAGCCTAATATAAGGTGCATATATCTCTGCATTTATACAGTATGTGTGCTGTAGCTCAATTAATTGTGGGAGCAGCATCAACTACACTGTCTACATAAAATGAGAGTGTTTTCCTTGTCCTACTGGCTTATGACCAGGCATTTTGATCTTCAGTTTCTAGTTGGACAGATGCCATATCATTTCACACTGTATTATAAACAGGATACCTGGCAGAAGATCACAGTTCTCAGAGACATCTGAAAAAAAAGTGACCTTCATCTGGTACATGGAATACATTCATGCAAAAAAAAGGTAATGTCAAGCGGGCATATGGGTTGTTATTATTTATTTGCCTTTTCTGGACATGGAAATTTAGTCAAGTTGAGAGACTATCTTGTTGTGGGATGTCTGGGTTTGGATGGCAGTAGGAACATCGAGGCTTTGAGGCACTTGATTTGAGTACAAGATTTGAGTACTGGACAAGAGGTTTAGGTTCTTCATCTGAGCCAAACTGTGCCCTCCGGTGTGGCATATGACAGCTGGCATGGCCTCATCCCATTTTTTTGCCACCTGAGCACTGCTTGAGGAAGGTGTAAGGTCATCAGAGCGAGACAGCCTTGAGGCCTTGAGCAGAGCATGTGGGAGACGGAGGCAAGGTGAGGGGAAAGCAATTTAGAGGGAGGGATTTGAACATTGGGGTAACAATGTTCAACTGGTCCAAAACAGGACAACATGTGAGACTAAAGTAGCAGCTGCTGCTTCCCTGCAGTGGGAATAAATAAGCATACTGTTAAAGAGAATAGCAGTTCTGACCGCTTGCTCACCTGGCTGTCGAACCAGAACCTGCGTGAACCCCGAGGACTCCCTGGAGAGTCGATACCAGGCTCCATCTGGGTCGCTCAGCCACTCCTCCACCAAGCAGTAGTATGTCCCAGAATCACTGCTCTCTGCCCTGTTCAGCGTCAGCACATAGAGATGAGGTGACAGCCTCTCCGCCTGCACGCGGCGTCGCAGTCTCTCTTCGTCCGCGTAGGCGCCGTACTCGAATGCCCCAGAGCGTTCAATTCTCAGCAAGAGCTCATCAGCTTCTGACCCCGTCGCACGCCTCACGTACCACAACACAGCGTGCTGCGATTCCTTGCTGGTCTGGGCGGCGATGGAGCAATTGATCCTGACACGACTGTCCTCCAGGTACACCTGAGAGTGGTTGGTCTTTTGCACTTGCAGCTTACTCTCTGCAAAGAATTAGGAGAAAGGGGATCAGGTGGGGAGAAAGAACAGACAGTCATTCTTATGGGTGCCAGAAAATGTGAATGCTGGTGACAGGTACACCATGCGATTTCTGTTTTTGTGACAGACGACCTGTAGCTGGGTTTATTTCTGGTGGCAGCAGGGCAGGAAAAGATAGCGGTGCGGCAGATGACACAAGAAAAAGAAAGAAATATGAGGGAAAGAGAAAGAAGGGGGAAATGTCAGGCATATCAAAGCTGAGGGGATGCGAGGTCTGTTGGTATCAAGGTAGAAATGTAAGGTAAGATACAGAACAACAGAAGAGACAAGAGTGAAGGAGGGATGAAGGGGGGTTGTAACGGAGGGTACGGATATTATCAGGTAAGATATGAGACAAAAGCAGGGCAGGGGGTCTGTCAGTCTGCCAGAAAGAGAAAGAAGAAGCTACGCATTTATAAAGTCAAGCAAGGATGGGTAGAGAGCAGATACGAGAGGGAGGAGACGATTGAGAGTTGTGACTGAGATGTCAAGAAGGAGCTGAGGCGGCCCAGAGTGCTGTGACAGGATTGGTTACAGTGACATTGGTAGTGGGATAGGATTAGCTGCAGGTACATCAGGTGTGACCGCGACCAGAGCCCCGCTGTCACATGCTTGGGGGAGGATTAGTTCAGTACAAAGCATGTAGACAACACACCTACACACACACACACACACATACACCCTGAAACAAGATGTATAAAAAGAAAGACACACAACGAAAAATTATTCACATCCACAAACTCTCAAGCAGAAGAGAGCAATATTTTCTGCTGTATTTGTGTATCTTTCTACATTACATGAATTAGGACAGCTCTGCTATTTCAGGAGATGTTGAAAGAATTGAGATTATTATTAGACACCTAAAATGCTAATCAAAATGCTATTTACCTGCACACAAACAACTGCCATCCAGCTTTAATACATGTCAAACTATTCAACACACTTGTATTTCTAAAGTGCATTTTCTTGCATCTTTCACTGGCAGACCAAATGCAGACTACAGCTCGAACCCCAGCATTAATCATCTCTATCCTAAACAATAATGATTGACACACAGACAGCGAGTTTGTTGTTGCTGGATGAGATGATTACTGATATCTGTCAGCATTGACTAAAAAAAAAAAAACACACTTATTGGGTGATCGGGTGTATTTACTGACAAACAGTAGATATATTTAATGTAAATATGCACAGGAAGCACAGGAAGCTTGACAAATATAGTTTTTCTATAATTTATAGTGTATAAATTAAGAAAAACAAATAACTTGAATTTGAATTTTGTCTTCACAAAAGGAATGTCTAAAGACACAAAATTAGTTTGTTTAATCATCACCTGACTTCTGGTCCTCTTGTTTTATAATCTAAGTATATTTAAGAACACTAATCATATTATAATTATTATCATAAAACAACATTCATCACATAATGAGATAACCCATATTATTTAAATGACCAAAGTAGCCTAAATACACTAATTGGACAATAATGAGACATAATAATATTAATAAACATCCACTGCACTTATGGGTAATTTACTGTGGCAACAAAATTGACATGACAGAGTCAAGTGCACAATTTCAGCTAATCAATTATTAATTTAGGCATTCAAACAATGTGTGAATAAGAGAACATCACCAAGAAGCTTGAGGTAACCATTAAAGCTTTTTTTAATTTATAATATCATGATGCAAATATATATTTCTCTTTCGGAGTTCCGTTCATGAAAACAGAGTAAGGCAACGGGCAAATTAGGCTAAACACCCTATAAACAACAAACAAAAATGAATGAATAATCAATTAACTAAAAATAAGTTTTACACAAAATGAATGTTTGTGAGGAGGCTAAATCATCCTCATTTGAACACATCTGACTGTCCCTAAAACACACTTCCAGCAAACATTCAGCACCTTGACTGCATTTTCCACAGCTTTCCTGCACTTCAGGCACTCGGCAAAGGTTTTTTTGCATTCTCCTCTGCTCTTTTTATATTTTACTTATGACTTGACGTAGTTATCAGATCACACTCTCCAACGAATGCCGTTGCCTAGCAACTCACAATGTTAAAACATAAACCGTGTGGAAATAAATGCATTTCATATATGGGTAAATTTTACCCGGTGGCGGTTATAGGTATAAATGCCTACGCTTTTAATTTGGATTCATCTTCACCATCTTCTTTTAACGATAGGGGGCTGCTACACAACATTATTTTAGAAAAAGGCAGACTTTGGGACATGAATATTTCATTCAAACATAGTAGTGTACAACTGAAAAAACGTCAAGGGGTGCTCTAGTCCTAAAAAGGGTTTTGTAGAAAAACTGCATGTTTACAAGTACGTAAAATACATATCAGTATTTGATAGTGGTACAGAAACTCAGGTATTGTATCTGCATTAAGAATTTCAAATAATACCCAGCCCTAATCAGGAATATACATTTGAAATAATCAGGTTTTTCTAATAACTTGACATACATACACATATTTGTCCTGTAAAATCTTGTTTTCTGATGGATTTACTGACTAATCTGACCCCATATGAAACTCTGCATTCCCATTTTTTCTCTGTGCTTCTGTTGCGTTCTTAAACAACTCCCTCATTTCACATTTCATGTACCCTGCTAGCTCACGCTAAGCTTTGCTATGTCTGACTGACTGATTGACTGCCTAGGGTCACAGCCATCTGCCCAAAAAGCTTCACCCTTATCCACAGATTGGTGAGCGTGCTCAAGCGATCGCTGTTTGTAATCCTGCATATCTGCATTGTACATACAATATGTACACATTCAAAAGATGCGTGGCTACAAGGCATTGCCAGACCACCCTACTGTGCAACGGCATTTCGAGCTAGCATCTCAAATTAGTCATCATCGTTGCCTCGGTACCCACCAGAGACTTGGTAGGAAGCCTGACAATCTCACCATCAAGAATTACTGCCGAGCCCTGCGGAATCCTGGCAATCATTTTTTTTGCAGGAGAATTACCGCAGAACCTCCTGAAGTGGAACCATGCAGGATTGGATTGGCACAGGACAAAGCAATTCTCTGACGTTCCCATTTGAAGTTTGAATCCGCAGCCAGGAGAAAAAACACTGGAGGCTGAAAGCCTGTTGCCGTACATCAGTGTTTACAGAAATGCCTTTTTAAAGATAAAATAGGCTAATTATTCAAGCCCTATTAAGTAACATCATTATAAATTACCACTCACTCAAGCAAAGACAGGAAGACAAATAAAATGGAGGCACAATGGGCAGAAAGGCGGAAGAGTAATAAGGGGAAGAAAAATACTGTCTTTTCCGGCCCAAAACAGCCTTTAAGTCTCCGCTCCCTCCAGAATACTCTTGCTGTGAAATGTCACAGTTGAGAACAGCGACTTCACAGACCAGCCTGTCACATCATCTGACACGTGTCCACTCCCACAGAGAGCGAGGTTTCTTCCTTGAGCTGTAGCCATCCTACCGTACCACCAGTTACATCAATGCGTCCGCTGACGCAAGCAGTAGGAAAGAGGCTAAAAATTCTATAAGATGTACATACAGCATGCAGTGTGTTTGCGTATGTGGTATTGTTAAGGGCAGATTCATTATGTTGTGGATATAGACCCCGCATAGGTCGTCAGTTCATTCACAGATTGTTAACGAGGCTGCTCATCATGTAGCTACTGTATGCGCATTCCCTAAACAGTAAGAGTAGTTCTTGTGTGATGGCAAAGCAATACCTATTTTTAAGTGTGATCACGTTCTTCGCTACTGTGTTTCTTTAATGAGCCTCGAGGGTCAAATTCACAAAGTAAGAGAAAAATCTATGATTGGAAACATTTGTTATCACTGTTCTGCATTAGTTCTTGTGCCAGTCAAACTTGGCCTCAGTGTATGGGAGTGAAAGTGGTTCTCATTTTTTCAAGAGGCAAAAACTGTGTGCCTGTGTGCATTTTGTGTCTATTTTTTTCTCAGGTAGGAGATAGAAGCTCATTATAACTTTGAAGTTAACCTTGAACATACATTTTGAAACTGTCATTACAGTGTACACAAACACACACACAAATCTACACACAGTACAGTCACTAATTGGCTCATTGAACCCTTATCTCTGCTTCTCAAACGCCCCAAATTATCTTGTTGAATAGCAACACAAAACTGGAGAGTTGAGATCAAGTTGTCTTTTCTCCTTTTCAGTAGAGGTAAGTACACAAAGGCAACAAACGGCAGCCCCGATTTTGATAAGGAAGAAAAATAGCACCCAAAGTACACCCAAACCCCAAAAGCTGCACCACACAACTGTTGTTTATGAGGTTGAGCAGCGAAGCAGATGAAAACATCTTTGAGTCTGGGGGGGGAGGAGAAGTGCACAGCTAAGGATGCTACTGTGGCATATCAACGCACGCTTACCACTGCTTGCACACACACGCTAGTAAAAAATGTTTAGGATAACTTCAAAGGAGCTCAGAAACTGTCCGGCCAAGTGTTCAGAGGAGGAGAATACAGCCTGAGATTCTAAAATCAAAGAGTGTTATCCTTTATTCTTGGAGAGGAAATTCAATTCATTTTCCATCTCTCTTTCATGCCTTTGCTCCAGGTGAAGTCTTTTAATACGAGACAGGCTCTAAACATTAGGGTTGAAATGTCTGCTTCACCCTTGCGCTTAACTCTCATCTCTCCCCTTTCTTGGCAGTCTTTGTTTTGACCAATCATCACCTTTCCTCCCCTCTGTGTTACCATGATTTCTGTCTCTCTTGATCACATTCTGTCTAATCACCTGACACTATCTTGAATATTCAGCAGCCTCACCTGTGGGTTCATGAATATTAATGAGACCTAAATGAAGTGCCTCACCAGAGGTGCTGGTGGGTCTCTGCCTAACATTTTGACTCTTTTTAAATATAATCTAATATGTTCTTAATGACCACTGAACTGACAACCTATCTACTGGGCCAGGGATGTAATGCTTCCACTTAGTTGAAGGAGGGCAAGAGACATAGAGAAAGAGACATGAAGAGATGAGAGGGATGAATAAAAGCAGAGAGGCAGACAGGGAGAGAGGGATGAGATACTTTAAAATACAGGATGAGAGAAAAGTAGGATAGTTAAGGGATATATCACCAAACTGAACAGATATTCACACGCACCTACCAACGGAGAGCGGAGGAGTGAGAGTGAGTGTACAGAGGGTGGGAGAGAGCCTGGGAAAGATGAGAGAGATGTAAAAGACAGAAAGTGAGAACATGCTCCTGCGGGGATT